>NW_008609226.1:134159-138367 GCF_000691845.1 Merops nubicus
AGCAAAATAAAAAGATAATTAGCGTAGGAAGTTTGGAGTCCAAGTGGTGCTAAAGCTACAATTCGTACAAAGTTTCCCTGTCCACGCTGTGAGATTTTTCACCTCAAATACAGCTTGTTCAAAAATTCACAGAAAACATTTGCATAATGATAATTAAGCTGTCAAAAGGTAAGTGTGGCATACTACTACACCACATCACTGCCAACTTTCTAAATTCTTTGAAAGAGCAGGGACTCGTGATCTCATCTTATACTAACTTAGACTGAAAAAAGATCTTCATATTTCCATTGTAGAATGCCACCCAGGCTTTTATTTAAATATTGTCAGCAGCACAATACTTCATCTTATTGCACAAAAAATATGAAACAAAGAAATGCAAATATCTTATTGACAGGCAAACACAAAAACCTGAACACTGTGACTTGCAGTAAATATAAAAAGCAGCAACAATTTCAGGAATTTCCCTTAAGGCAGCAGTCAAAACCAAGACCCATCTTGCTGCTGATGTTACCTCAAGTCCACAGCAGCCTGCCAGCCCATCTCTATCAACTGCCTTGTTCACAGACCCATGGCATACCCAATAAGCTTGCCAGGGTGGCATAGGAAGTAAACGTGAAAAACTAGATGGGACAGTTTACTTATGTAAGTATTAGGTTTAAAAGTCCTTCCTGGAACAAAAGAATTAAATCTTTTATGTTTCTAAGAGTGACACATTCATATTAATGAAATTTTGGAGTAGCTTGGAAGGAAGCATTAGAGTTTAAGTCCTGTCTGTCCTCACAGGTGGTGGTGCTGCTGCTGCACATTGCACTAGAACGATGCCCACAGCATCAGTGCTGCCAACCTGCTCCAGAGCAGGCTGCATTTCAGCTGTGCTGAATACAAAGAGGGACTGATGTATATCCAAATGAAGTAAAAGAAGAGATGCCATCTGACTTTAAAGGTTTTCAGATGTGGACCATAATATGCAAAGTGTTTTGGTGGTGGTGTAGATTTTCTGTGTATGAGAATGGGATGAGCCCAATGTTTTTAAATAATAAATATTTTATAATGAAAGCATAACAGAGCAGGGAAACAAAAGAACTGGTTGTTAATTGCACTTGTGTTCTATATATGCCATTTTACTAGCATGTGGGATATGACATTGCTTTACTGTTAGTTTGCCCAAAATAAATGAGTGTATGAGCAAAGGATTAAGTTAGTTTCTGCTCCTAGCCTTTCACAGCCTGAAGCAGGAAGGACAAAAAGGAATGAGAGAAATGGAGCTCCCCTAGCTCTCTGCATTGTGACATCCAAGCAACTGGGTGGCACTGTACCTGGATACTGAGAAGTCCTTGGCTGGAGAGAACATGGAGCTGGGAGAGTGCTAGGATACGTGCAGGAGGACAGAGTGAAAAGCTCCTACCCGTGAGTTAGGATGCACCATCCAAGGATTGCAGGGACACTGGCACAGGCCCAGAAGGAAGGTATGGACACTGCAGGGCCGACAATCTCGCCATGTTGGTTAGTGGTAAGCTCCAGGAAATGTTCCACATAGCCCTCATAGTTTTCTGGCTTCAGACTTAAATGCACACATGCACTCACACCACCCCTTCTTAAATTTCCTTTGAGGTTTCAGCGAACTGCCATTTCACCCTCAGGAGCTGCTTCTCCCCACAAGCTCTGTGCTACACGTTCCTCTACCATCCAGAACAGCCAGCTGCATGTACTGGGAAGAAAACATTTCACACTACGCTGATGAGATGTACTGTGAGAGGTACAATGTTGACCAAGTGGTCTCGCTGAAGGTATCGCTGATCTAAAAGATAAGGAGTTCATCACTTATTCCTTGCTGACACAGAAAGTACCAGTTCCCAGCTCCAAGGGGTTACATATCACGTCCTTCGAGGCCTACAGCTGGACTTGTCATAAAATTAACAGAAAAGGATCTCAGATATCGCTGTATAAAGAGACAACTTGGGGAGGGAAAAGAAACAAAATTCCAGAAAGGAACCTCTTGTATGTCTGGAGAAACAGGAGCTAGATCTGTGAATTGAGCCTAGCAGCAAAAGAGAAGAAATCCCACGTGGAGCTGGATTTATGCACACATGAACATACATGTGTGTGTAGATATAGAAATGTATATATCTGCACGTATATATGTTTCTTTGTGTGTGCATTTACTTATTATATACAAGATCCAGGTCCCAAGTATGCAGAGAGACTATGTGGTCTATCCTTGTGGCTTTTTTCCCTGTACCCTGTTGTCCAGATGTAAGCTGTGAAACACATCCAAGTTTCTTAGGAAGGGAAATGTTGAGCCAGGAAGTTCAGGCTGAGCTGTTGCCGTTATCACATCATTGAAAATTAACAATAAATTCAAATATAAAGTTTGATTCTGGCTCCTTCTGGGTTTTCTTTCTCTAGTTCCACACCCCCACAGTCTCACCTCTTTCCCACCCCTTCGCTACTTACCATAAAGTTATGATGCCCTTTACTATAATAATGAATGGAATTCCCAGATTATTATTTTAGAGGCTTAACTGATTCTCAGTGTTTTTTATGTGCTTAGCACTTATACAAAGAGGCTTTTTCATGTCTCTCAGCAAACAGAGAAATAGGCTTTGGGTTAGTATTCCGTTTAATAGTTTCAACAGATAGTCACATTTATTTCCAAAGAGTCCTGTTTTTCCTTTTTTTCCTTGCACTTTTACATCACTCTGCATCAGCTGCACCACACACCCATCTATAAACCTGGACCAACCACCAGCAAGTAGAACATCTCCATCCTTAAAGTAGTTTTTTGTTTTTTTTTTTTTAATAAAAATATATATACCTGCACAATGTTCATTGTTCAAAACTAAATACATAAAAGAGTGAGACTGTTGCAGCCTCGCTTCCCCTCATGCGTGTTATTTGTTTCCAGGTAATCTCAGGTGAGAGCTTTCTACTGCTGTCACTATGGCCAATTTTATATTGGGTATTTTTCTCAATACAGATGTGCAGCTATTTGCCTTTTTTTCTCTGTAATTGCCATATGGACAGAAATCATTGAGTCACCTGATCATACATTTATTTTTATGATATATTATGCTGTTTGATGTCATGTTGACATCTAATTGATGTTGGTTTTGCTTTTTTTTTGTCTTTGTTTTGTTTCTTGGTTTCAATAAAAAGAGAATTTAAAAAAGGCTGCGGAGTGATGACTTAAGGCACTGACAGACATGAACATAGCATGCATCTCTTTTATGATGTGCTGCTGAGTAATTGGGTATATTTCTAGCTTTAGATAACATATAGGAGACCTCTGAATTTTTACTGTATAGTGAACTATTTGTGTAAGCCTAGCCTATAACCTCAAAAGAACTCTTTTCTCTAGCAAGAAGGACATACAGAACATGTTTTCAATAAGGGCTTAACAGATGATTTAAGAGTCAATAAAGAAAGGTTTTCCATAAAGAAATGAGAAAGTAACAATAGAACTAAAATACAACACACTGAAGATTAAATATGTTCTGTCAGCACAAAAGTGTCTTTGTACAGCAAAGAGCAGAAGGGGATGATTAATAGTAAAATGGTACGTATGTCAAAAGAAAAATAAATGCAATTTAGACAAAGTACACACTTATTAACAGAGAACATCATTTACAGTTATTCAGCTGGGAGGAAGGCAAGGATGAAACTCGCAGAGAACGTATTTCACAATGCGAAGCCACATTCATCTTGGTTCAGGGATCCCCCCACCACAGCTGCAAAGTAAAAATACTGGCAAAATCCTTGCTGGAGCAAAATTACTGTCTAAGTGCCCAGTGACTTCAGCAGAAACAGGATTTCACTCAAGGTATTTTAAGGTGCAGCTTTGCCAGGCAGACGTCCCAGATGAGCAGTGGGAATGTGCCACATTTTCCTGCAGCACACGCTGCAGACACCACCAGCTCCAACAGCCTTGGCACCAACAGGGCTGTGTAAAGAGGGGCTGGGGCTACAGACCCACTCTCACTCAGCCCCCTTCAGAATGGCCACTGACAGGGTCAATAAATGCCTGGGGCTCTTCCAAGTGGCTTTACCAGGCACGGGGGTTGGGTCCACAGGGAGAGGGGAAGGAGGGAGGGAAGTGAGCACCTTGAAACAAGCACGAAGACCAGGTTAAGCTTAGAGCAGTGAAAGGCAGATGAACGTGCCTGATGGGATGAGTACCTGCCCAGCACCCATCAGAATGGACTGGCTGG
>NW_008609227.1:0-17765 GCF_000691845.1 Merops nubicus
ATATTAAAATATATATTATAAAATTAGTTAGTAAATATGATAAAGCAGCACATCTTGCTAAAGTGTTAAGGCAGGAAAATATTTAAAAAAATCAGATTTATGAAGATACAGTCTCACCATCCATTTAAAAATCAGAGAGAAAACATGATTCCAAACATGGCTGTGAAACACCAACACGAAAGATCTTCTGGTTCCCTCAAAAGACAAACTATGTGAAGATCAGTAAGTGATTTCAGACAACAAGGTGATGGATTCAGGTTCAAGAAATAATGTCCCAGGAGCTGCTCTCTTTATTCCAGTTTTTCTACTGGGAAACTTAAATTTTGGATAGACTTTCTCTTGGAAAAAAAAGTCCCATGAGTTACAATAAGCACCTTGCCTCACTTTACAGCATCACCAGTGAGTTCTGCAAGAATACAACGTCGTTATTTGAAGACAACGTAAGTATAGATGGGATTTCCTGAACTGAAAACTAATCCAGCCTAATAACAAAACAGCAACATTAAGGTCTAGTTGTTTTACAGTTATAATTTCATGCTTTTATTTTTGTCTCAGTGTTAATCTTTATAAGCTCCTGTGGGGATTACATAAGAATTCAGTTACTGGAACCTGTCTTATTGGTCCACTGGACTGTCACTTGAGTATTAAACCTGCCAGATACCAAATACTCTGGAGTGCATTATCACACAACAGTATGCAGTCCTGGGCATTTTGTTGACTCTTTAAAATGGCATATTCCATCACTATGTATTGCAATAGCTGCTTGTTTGCTTTTTCCTTTCTTTCTTCCTCACTCTCATGTCATAAAATGGAGAAGAAAGACAAATTTAGATAACAATAAAACATTTTATGTATCTCTCAGAATTAAAACAAACCATATATTTAGACAGAAGTTCTATTATTACTTTTCTGATTTTCACAGTGGTTTTATTTACTTGTTTTCATTATTCCCTGGTTTCTTATCATATAATCAAGAATATAACTTATTTTCTTTCTTCTTATACACTCATTTCTTTCCGACCCTGAAAAGTATTTTTCATATCTAATAAATTCCTCTTCCAGAAGCATCCCTTTTGCAACTGTGAACAGACAATTTTTAAGGTTCAAATCCCTTTTGACAGTCAGAAAAAGCAGCCTGCACAGCCCTAGAAGTAACCAGGTTCTTAAGAGTTCATAGAACCAGTAGGATGAAGAAATGAAAGCAGAGACCTGGAGTGCATGTGGCATTAATAATGAAATATGGTGCTTTTCACCTCTGTATTACTGATTCCAAACGGATGTTGCAACCCTGTGATCATTATTCAGTGACCCATATGAAATGTCTAGATGACCTCCATCTAGTTCCTAGTAGATATTTGTCTTTCTCATAAAAGCAAACACTAAGGTTAGTGCCCCAGTTAGGAGTTTCAAAAGAGAGGCTGGTGACTGCTCTGCCACTGCTATTATAATCTTTTGGTCTGTGCAGTTTCACTTTCTGGCTTTGTTAGTCTGGAACTTTGTGGGAGCAGGAGATTGATTTTGAAAACAACAAAAGAATGCAAAGCCACATGCTAACTTGGATGGCACAAGGAAATCTGCTCAGCAGAGGTGACTGTGGAAGCAAAGCTTCTGTGATATGATTTTTTTCTTGCTTTAGTGCGATGTTCTTATCCCTCACAACACCTGTTTCAGTAACTTTGAAAGATTTTAGAAGCCTCTCATTACACAGTCAGTGGCTCACCTGGGATTAGCACTTCAGTTCCTTTGATATAATCAGTAAATTGCAGTATGCAGCCCATGATAGAACTACCAACATTTGTGAAAAATGGAAGAATAAACCCCTAAGACCTCATGAATTTTCTGCATTTGGCTGAGTAAAGAACCTAAAATCACATCCAAGATTCTCTGGTATTAGAGCCTGAAGGAGATTTCTTCCAGAATGTCTTTAGGGGATGGATATTCATGAGCACCTACATACATCTATTACACTCAAAAACGTGTGGAAAAACATATTCAAAATACCACTGAAGTCTTCAGAACGTCTCCTATTAGATCAAAGAGACTTCAAGGCAGAGTGAAAGATAAAGAACAGAATCACTGCAATTCCACTTTACATGAATGCTCTACTTGACCCCAAACATATGACACTTGCAATAGAACAGGAGAGAGTTACTTTGTAGGAGAAAACGTGACATTTTTATTCCTGTGATGCTAGGATAGTTCTTTGTTTTCCTCTTGGAAAACAGCACAGTACACCAAAAAAAAAAAAAAAAACAAACCCAAAAAACTTGTGGTGATAAAAAGTAGTTTGGGTTTTTTTTAATGTAAAAAAAAAAGATCAGTGTTGAGGCTACAGGTCTGATCAATCATTATACTGATTTTTCCCAACAAAACCAGAATTGTCCTAATACAGGAGTATTCATATCAGCCCACTGCTGTTAACATTATCGGACACACTGCATTAATTCAAGACTAGACCAGGGCTTTTTTCTGTGACATTCATCTCAACTATAATCACAGGCAATTTGCATACCCAATCAAATGCAAATACTTCAAGGAGCACTTGGACCTCTCCCTTTTAGTCTCAGGACCCTTAGACAGAAGCTGGAGAGTAGGTTATAGTGACAGCAAAAGGAAGAAATTCAGCAGACACAAAACTGAAGCATTAACAGGATTTTGGAGAGAATTTTAGAGTACAGAAGTAGCTGAGAAACTGTGAAGAACAGCAGGTGATATAGAAACACAGTTTAGAAACAAAGTATTCACCAAACAAATCTCATAAAAATTAAAACTTACGGACTGGTGATGTCTGTTAAAAGTGACTTTCCTTTCACAATGAGAAAAGATTTCTTACATTTTGCCAAGATTATAGTTCTTTTATGCTGTTATTTGAGGAATAATTCTTCACCCTCTTTCATATCTGAACTTATTTAAAATTTGTAGAGACTCAGTATATCTGCTTTAAAACTGATTCAGGCTTTCAGTCCCAGCAAACTCAAACTCCTACTAACAAAATAAAACAAACAGATGAACAAAACAACAACAAAAATCTCCAATAAGATTGCTTTGCATACATTTAGCTTTACTTTGGCTCACCCAGCAATAAGAGCTTCCTGTAGACTTTGGATTTTTCCTTGACCTAGAATAGGGATCTTGTTTTTGTGAAGTTATATCTGCCACATAGCCGCTCCAGTGGAGATGTAACACCTGTGTTTTCCCAGTGTTGCCTCCAGGCAAGGAAGGAGCTTAGTAAAGTCATTTTTACAAGCAGAATTTTTATTATTATTATTATTATTCATGTTCTTAAATTTGCTTATGAGAATGTCACATTCAACAGTCAAAAAGTGATACCAAAATTCAGACTTCTTACTTTTACTGTTTTCTGTTCTTCTTGATAATACACTAGTTACCTTGTCAAGGAAGGAAATTAAATTGGTTTGACAGAATCATTTTTTAAAAATTTTAATGTCTGTTTTTATCATTTTATTATTTCCTAATTTTTTTTTTAAAGTGCAGATTGACGAATTATTCTTTTCTAAGTGTTCCCAAGGAACTTATTCTTTGCGTTTTAGCTCTCTTTTCTTTTTAAAGACAGTGTAATGTCCTCACTCGTCTGTCAGGGAATTCACAAGTTCCCAGGGGTACTTAAAAAGCATCATCAGTGGTTGAGAAATCCCAGATATTTCTCACACTGACAGCGTACTCTATAAAACTAGCTATGGACCTTGCGATCCTCAAAAAAGGTGGCCATAAGCACATCAGGATATAAGGCAGTCAGGATGGCAGCCTCTGTTGCAAACCGTGATGTCTCAATGGGTCGAGTGCTGCTGTACTTGCCGCAAGATTCATGCATAATTAAATCCAATTCATTTTGCCAATTAACTCCCTTCCTAATGTTTGCACAGAGTTACTGGAAACAGTCTTGTTTGCTGCTATTACAAGTTCCTCCTTAGATGCTTGTTCCAGCCTCACTGCTTACCACATCATTGTGTATTGAATCCATATACTATGTTTACTCTAGGATAGGTCATTATAGCATTACAACTATGTTGTACTATTAATGGGCACAAAACTGCAATGTAATGTGGTATTGAACAGAAATGAAAAGGCAGACATCATCTATATTTGAGGAAAAGAGTGGTCTTTATTGTTAATATTTTTAAGGTGGTGAAAATATTTTAGATCACTGGGGCTCTGAATACTTACTTTTCCTATTGGCAATATAGGTGTTTGGACACCAGCTCATGTTTTTTTATATGCTCAACTCTTGCTTTGACCATTCAGTTATCTGGGGACTAATCTTGATTACTTTGTAATTTCTCTATTATTTGTAAGTATTTAGGACTTATTAAAGGGCTTAACCTAGCAAAGTATACCTTTAATTTCAAGACTGTCAGTGGTACCATCACCATTTCTTAAGAAAGAATTAAGTCCTTTGCTGGGGTGGGACATGCCTAAATGATGTGGATTTCAGTCAATGTACACAGTGCAGTGGGCTTGGTGATTAAGCTATAGGGGTTTACTTCCATTTCCTGAATGAATAACTACATCTAGCTCAAAATTGTGTGCTTGCATAGTAATTTCATTCACTCCCATCTGAGCAAGCCTGTGAAAACTGGTCTTTAATTAAAGGCAAAGGTCCCACTGGCTTCACTGTACTCATGGTTTCACCTCCAACTCCTCAGTGAGACTCAATTTGTTAAAAAGGGTTTGTTTTGTTTTGTTTTAAAATTTAAAAAAAAAAAAGGAAAAATTATTTCGGTATTAAAGAAAATGTATCAGATCCAGTTTTCCCTTCTGAGCGAATGAAGATATTATGAGTTCTATAACAAAGATTGATCAGGTGTAGAGATTGTTATTTTGTTTTTTTATTTCTTGGGAGTAATGTCTCTGTTCAACAAAAGATTAAAGTTGCTGGGTGTGGTTTTGCACTAGAAAATAAAGCTAGTAGAAACTAAAAAAATAAAAATGCAGCACAAGTCTTTCATTTCTGTTCCTTTCTAATCAATGACTTTACACTCTGAGTTGTAACAAAATTGGTGTCTTTAATGTGCCCATTCTGTAAGGAGGGAAAAAAAAAAAATGGAAACATCTCTACAGAATGCTGATTGCTTAGAATACTGCGTGCCTATTGATATTTCATTTAATACACTCATGTGCTACACAAATGTATTTTAAAGTTCAGGTTTAATTAAAAGATAAGACTAAGCAGCAGCCTGGTAAGAGGATAAGAGAAAGTGTTGATTTCTTTGTTTATGATGGCAAAGCAGCTGCTTTTATTTTTTAACTAATCTCAACTTACTGTCAAATCAAGAGACTACTTCCAAATTTTTAGTGCATTTAATGAGTTACTCAAGTTTGCACTCACGCAATTATCCTTACTCTTCTGATACTTTCATATAGTGAAATATTTGCAGGTCCCAGTCTGCCTGAATCTTAAACATATTGTAATTTTATATACATCATAGTAGAAAAACCTCATCTTCCACACTAAAACTATCTTCATCTGTCATGAAGAAGAGGTTAAAAGCAGAAGTGCAGGAAGTTGAGCATGTGATTAGCTGCTTAGAGGGTAATGCTTGGAAACATTCTCTTTCTACAGCAAGGATTAGAATGCAGGAAAATGCTTTCAAATACATTAGTTCAGAGGGCAAAAACACTTATGGCATGGCATGAGATTGTAAAACTGGGTATAACTCTACTGATGGCAATAAAGCTCTGCCTATTTACATCAGAACAGCTGGCTCTGGTTACTTCTTGTGTATCCCTTTGTAAAACAAGTGTCAAGGGCAAAGGGAACATAAGTCTCTTTATTACTTGAATGCATAGCATGTAGAAACTCAATGAAAGATGAAAATCCCATTGTTATTGGCACTGAAAAAGTGACTGAGAAAAAAGATATTCTTATTGAAAGGAGCTGAAACAACTGAATGTGAACTTACACTTAAGAGATAAAGAAACAAACACGAAGCTGCACTGGTGAGCACAGGAATGAACACACATCAGAGCTGCTGTCTTGCTATGTGGATCACTATGTAGAAAAAATCAGAGCAGTCATTCAGGTGTCAGGGAGAAGTTATGAAGCCTGTCAATCTAGTTTTTATACAGCAGGAGCTGATACAGGTATATTTCCAGCTTTACTAATCCCAAATGAATGCCATGGCTAGCCGCAGCTGATCAGAAAGCAGGATATTTCACTGAAAATGGGAAGAGGAGAAGCAAACAGAGAAGTCAAGTCATTGCAGCGTGTGTGTCTTGATTCAGCATGGAATGCAAAAGGCATTTTCTTTTGAAAAAAAGTATGAGCTTTTACAGGAAAGGATAAGACCTCCCTGCTAGGTGAAAGAGAACTGGATGACATCCCTACTCCACATTAACGACAGCATTGATGTGAACTTACACTATCTGCATCTCAAGTAGTTACATAGTTTGCAGTTTTTCCAACCAGCTCAGAGTAAGGCTTGATGCACAGAACAAGTTCTTTGAGGTCCAATAACCACTGACAGCCATAAGCTCCAGGAAGGCGAGCATATGAGTTGTTTTTGGGATTGCTTTCTGAAATGTTGCATCAGAATAGAAGAACCAAATATAAAGTTTGAGTCTTCTCTTTCCTTTTCTCTTTACCGAATCTCGTCTTTACGTCAAGCTTATGATGTAGCATGTGTGAGTGAGATCATATGTAACAGTTCCACCTATGGAAATAGGATTCAGCTTCCCTTCTCTAATTCGTTACACTTTAAAACTAACTCCTAGCACTTGCACAAAGTTGTGATTTTCATAAGAGCAACTTTGCATTTGATGTCACTCTATCCAGTTGTGATACACAGTGGCAGAATGGGGAAAGATTGGCAATTGCAGTAGAAGGAGTAGATCTCTTAAAAATATAAGAAAGGTGAGACTGAATTTGCCTTTCCTCTAATAGCAGTTATAAACAGATGCCTCAGAAAGAGTAAAAACAGAGGAAATTTGCACTGTGTGCCTTTCCCTGAATGTGTTTCTGGGTTCCAACTATTTTCATGTTGGGGACTTCAGTGAAAGTTATCTGACCTTCACTGGGAAGTATGTTCACCTTTGCTAATAAGTGCTCATAGTTAGCAGGAATTAGATATTAAAGCTACACCCAGTTGCCCATCTCAGTAAAAATATTAAGGGTTATTTTCATCTTTGTACTGCTCAAGCTGTAATTCAAAACTCAGTATTGTATTTGGGAAAATTGCTTGGCGACACTACCAATGTGTAGATGCTTACGTGGGCCATTCCAGTGAGGCTGAAAGGAAATACTAAGAGCTTCACTCTTCCAGGCCTTTCCTGGAAGTCTCCAGGACTGAAAGAATCCGTATTGCTAACCACCAACGTTAATGAACAAATCATCAGCTATGTTGAAACTGGAAGTATCTAAAAAGATCAAAGACCTTAGACCCAGTAAACCAGCTGATTTTGTACAAAGTCAGTGAAGTGGCACTGCTATACCCCCTTGAGTATCTGGCCTCAAATGTCAAGTTTGACAAGCTACCTCTTTATGGACTCTTCTCACTTCTGTTTGGTATTCCAACTGCCACACGAGAGGGACAGCTGTCAGACTACACTCCCCTCCCTCTTCTCAGCTGATACTCCTCTGGCAGAAGAAAAAAGATATTTGTGGAGAAACCATTTACTACAAGAAGTTAATGGACAGTATCCCTGGTAGCAAGGCACTTAACAAAAAGAGAAAGAGTGCAATAATCAGAACACATTTCCTATAGCATTTATCAAGTAAGCAACTTAGCAGCCCCGGGCCATATTATGCCACTCCTTGTTTAACAGATATCCCCACTGACTTCAAAATGGAGTTGCTTTGAAAATCTGACCGCAAGACATATCCCCTGATGCACTTGTGCTAAGTTTTAGCACTGAAACTTTCTCAAAAAGTTGAAGGAAACATCCTGTAGCAGTGCATCATGTTAAAGAACTCACTCTGAAGGGAAAGGCAATAGAAGCAAGTTTTTAAAAAAACAACATGAAGATATACTAGAAAAAATATTTTTTATGACACCTGAAGGCTAGTTTTATCACCATTTTTCCTCCTAGTTTCAAGTTTAGTTGACAGCCTGGCTGTGGGACATTTCTATGGAGGAACATATTGGAAGGGGAATCCTGTCCCACCTCAGAGGAAAACATTTTGTGGAATAAAAAAAAAAAAAAAAAAAAAAAATCTGCATCCTTCTGAAAAGTTTTTCTGATTAGTAAGTTGCCCAGTTTCACTGTAGGTGAGGCTTCTAGGTGCTTATATGTTACAAAAAAAAAAAAAAACTTATTTTCATAGAGGCTTGCCAGTATGAAAGGAGACTCTTACAAATTAATAGAGCACTAAAATGTTTTGCAAGCATCACTGTCAAGAAGAAAAGTTTATATGAAATAGCCTTAACAACCACCTCAGCACTTTAGCTTTTATGAAGGCATTATTTTTTTCATGGTTATTATAAATATCCCCTTAACACGGTGGGCCAAGAGGTACAATTAGTTGCTTACCTACTGCTAATCTTTCTTACTGCTGTTTCCTGGCTTATTTCCACTAGGAGCTGTAACTGCTTCCTCCTCTAACCCAGGGACTTTAAACACAGAACCACAATCTGCCAGGGAAATCCTTACAAGGTGAAAGGTAGACCTTGATGCAGCTTCTGCTGCCTGTGGCCACATTATACAAAACTGTCCATTTCCTTTCATGTAGACATTTCCCTAACATCTTCCTTCACTTCACTGCAAAAAGAAAGATTCTACCCTGTTTCTAAAGAGTCCTCTAAGACAACTTCTTGCACTTTCCTCCTTTGGGCTCCTGCTCCACAATATGTTTGAGATCATCGCTTTTATTACATCAGATTTGAAATGGAGCAACACATAAACCTAAAATGCCTCAGGCTGCCACTAAAAGTGCCAGGCAGATGAGCTGGGGTTTCTCCAGCCACTTCAGAACAATGTCCTCTCTGCCAAAGGGCCTCAACCCTGATTTGAGGTCTGATCAGGGATCTGATACTCCTCAACATCCATAGGTGCCACTGCAGCAGTTGGCACCTCTTGCAACACCCACGCCCCTGTCAGCTGGGAGCAGAACATCTCCTTTGATTTCAAGCATTTACAAATAGCATCATGAAATGGAGGGGGGGAAAAAAAAAACAAACAGCTTTGCTCATCCACATTTCTAAGACCATGAAAATCACACCCAGCATTTTTCCATGGGGCAGTAGAGGGGGTTTGGATAAAAATTTTGCCTGTCTTTCCTGACATGCCTGTTATAATGTCTCTACCACACATACTCCAGTCCCTTCTTTTCCCTCATGTTTCCCATGTCATGAGAAGGAAGCAGAATCCATGGCAAAAAAACCCATGCTGCCTTTGCTGTCCTCGCCACCTCCTCCTCCCTGCTGACCTGTGCAAGAGCTGCCGCTGCACAGCTCTTGGGAACTCCTTTCTCAGATGGGCACTGCCTGACCTGCTCTGTTCTTTCCCCTTAGGGACAGGCGCTGCTCTTCAGCACAAGCCTGTGTCCCACCAGCCCTTCTGCCAGCGTACCCCTCCTCTGATGTCCAGCCTACAGACTTGAACCAGCACTGAGCTGCTCCACGGATGCAGACAAATTACGAATTACGAAAATGTACCTTAACAAAAACAAGCCAACAACAAATTTCCCTATGTAAATTAAATACTTCATTCCTTAGTCTTGTCATCCTGCAAGCAAGACTGCAATTGGATCTTACACCTTCATTATTTCTGTACCTAGCTGGAGCAGTCTAGAGCTGTTAAACTGTATTTTTCTAAGCAGCTGGAGTACTGCCGCTGCCTTTAATTGCGCAGAAGAGACTCATCTAGTGAACAGGAGCTATGTGAAGTCCCAGTAACGATCAGGTTGACAAGAGGAAGCCTGCCATGATCCTAGACAGGATGAGTGCAGGCGTCACATTGATGGTGTCAGCAAGGCCACTGAAGTGAGAAACACAACATTTTTCTTTGACGACAAGCACCATTAAATTTTTTCCTCACAGGCTTCCCCCTGCTTTGACACATAAGGGGCTGTGACAGCTCGATCAATCAACTCTGGCAGATCCTGAGGAAACCAGCCATCCATGGGGACTGTGGTACCCACCTCAGGGGCTATGTTGGACAGCTAATATTCCACTCCTTGATGCATAATGCCCAACACAAGTTGTTTTTTTTTTCAGATTCCTCCTCCCAGATGCCAAAATTGCCAAGCAAAATCTTTGATGTCATTTTTACCCTCACTGCTGTTTCCAAGGCAAATTATCAGTCTTCTGTCAAGCTTAATTCCTGACCCTGAATTTAATTTCACCTCAGCAGCTGGTCCTTCTATCAGCCCCGCTGCACTCAAGTTGTGCTGCTCTTTTAGCTGCACCCTGTCCACGAACCAAAGTTCAGAGCTGCATCAACTTGGTTTCAACTTCAGTGTTCCTCATGATTAGATGCTCCAAGACAGAAGGCATGGAGCAGTTCACCTGACACAGTGAGACGTGACAACACGTGCCCTTGGTCTGACGGGACCAGCAAGCAGGGAAGTCAAAGTTTTCCTGACTCTGGGTAACATTTTTAGACAAATGCAAAGGAATGTGTTTTTGCCTTCCAAAATAAAATGAAGCTGACCTTTACTCAAGAAACCATAGAGCCATTAATCTTTTTTGACCTAAATTAAGTGCTTTCCTGTGTAGAATGGTCCTGTAATATCACCAAAATGTGGTATAAATTAATTTATCAAGGCAAAGGAATTTGTTGCAATGATTGATACAACAACTTTTGTGCAAGGCTCAAATACCTAGATAAATATACAGTATACTGAGATTAAGTCAAAACTTATTAATATACCCTTAATTGTCTGGGAAAGTACAAATATACGTGTGAGCACAACTTTTTGCTTTTGTCAACACTAAACAGCTGTAATTTTTGTCTCTACTGTCTCTATATAAATAAGATATTCTCACAGTTGGTGCCACAGGAGCAAAACTCATGTTTATAGGTAAATCCAATAACCTTTTTCAAATCTCTAAGGCATTGCTCACAGAAACAAGAAAATCTACTAAAAGGACACAGTTTTTTAGATGTTACAATATTAATCAGAGTACGGCCATAAGACATCATTATGTCAGCTAGCCTAGCTATATAGAGCATTCAATGTACATAACAAAATTATTATCCTCACCTTTACTTAGAAAAAATATATCATTTTTTTGGTCCTAGAGACAAGGAATAAAAATACCTAAATAAGCTATTGTCATGGCTGAGATCAGAAGCATTAGCCAGAAGCAGAAGGTTAGGGGTGAAATTATTGGGGTTTAATTTGTTTGCTTCAAGATTTTGTGAAATTTTTCTTCCAAATAACTTATTCATAAAGCATATAGTTTACCTGATCTGACCTGATCAGTTGATGTGACTATATAGTGACAAATTCAAGTGTAACTGAGTGAAATTTCCATTTAGAATAAAAATGTATTTTTGAAACAGACTAAAGCATTTCACTCTTGTGTTTTCAAAATGCCCCTTCATTTGAAACTGATAAAACCCACCATCTTTTCTTTCAATTTGATCTGGTTTTGGAGACAAACCTCAAAAAAAAAGAAAAACAAAATCTGCTTTTTTAGATTCATCAGACAACCAAAAATTAATTACTTAAGTACAGCTAGCTTTTATGCCAGTTCACTTTGAAGTATTGATACAGATCAGGATAGCATCCCACTAGATACACTGAATGCAGCAATTCTCATGTTCCTTCAGGAACAAGGACACAAGCAAGTTTTATTTGCTAAATGTATATATCATCCCAATAGTAACTATTGCAGGCAAAATCCATAAATGAGTGTAATCATCTCCTCACATTTAAGCTTTATCACATTGTAACTTTAAAGAGAGCATACAACAGGGATGCACAATGGTTTGCCACTGGATTTGCACATCTATATAGTCATTTATGTACATATATGCAGTCAAAAATGTTTTGTCCTGCTTTGTTTTTTCAGGGGTTGTAATAAGCCTAATATTACGAGGAGCACTACTCTGAATAAGAGCTGAGCAGAGCTACTGAGTGCTAGGAAGTCCTGATGAGGCATCAGCATTTCTGTTATCTGTGGCTCCCAGAGAGCCCTGTAATTCCCCCATCTTCCTCTACAGTCTGAGCACACTGAGAGACTGTGTTTTGGTGGTGGTATCTGTGTTTCTTCAATGATCATGTGCTTGCAGAGTGGTAGGCAATAGTATCTCTAATGGTTATGTTGCCTATTGCACTTGATTTGTAGACTGAGGAATAACATGAAGAGGAAACTCAGCACCCTTAACATATTGGTACCTAAAAGCAGTTCTGTATCAGCCTTCCTTTGATAGCAAAGGGAATTTGATGACTTGGTGTTTCTGAGCTTCCAGGCTTCCATAGTTCTCGAGCATTTTACTTCCACACAAAACAAGTGCCTGTTCTCTACTAGCAAGAGCCTGGTGGTTTTAGTCATGTCTTTTTAGGGATAGACCTTAATACATGAACTTAAAGTGAGCATAGAAATATCTTGTCCTGCATGGATTTTCAGTATCCTTTGAGAAGGGACAGAGAATTTCATTCCTACTGACATTTCTAACACATATTCAAACACACACCCATGTGTGCAGATGTATACACACACTTAACAAATGCAAATATTTAGTATAGCCATTCAAAGGTTACCAGCATGATTCCTACACTCTCTGTAAACAGAGATCCAGAGGAAGAAGTACTACTCCAATAACAAGGAATACATGGGAAATTATTTTTTTCTTTCTCATCACTCATTCTGCAACAAATGTCCAAGGGCTTGTAGGCTGCATTAGAGATAGGAACCTTCTGCAGCCTGATACATAGAGAATCATGCTCCCCAATGCTGAAAAGCATTTCCTGCACATTGGTACAGTTCTCTCTGACAAAGCGTGTGGCTTTATAGCCAGCACCTAGTCCTAGGGCAATGGAATATACGCCCTCATTTGATCCGGTCACAAAAAATCTACTAATGCAAAAATGTTTTGCAAAGAACTCAGTTCCTCAAGGTAAATCGAGTGGCCTAGGTGTTAACAACTAGCATTTAAAATATCAGTCCTGGAGTGAAACTCAACATTAAAATAATAAAATTAATAAGAGGTACATATAGAAGACCAATTAATTACTGCAATTAATGTCCACCACAAGTCACCACTTAATGAGGGCGAGGGGATGCAGCTCTGCACTAAAACAACAGGACAGGCTTTATACAGAGCCTTGGCACTGGCAGAGGCACACGTCTCCCTCTTCTCCAGATCACAGTAAATCCTGGGCACCTTCAGCCAAGTAATTCCATTTCTCTGTTGTCCCTTTCTCTGTACCATTGCCCATGATTTCTTTAGCCTGGAAAATCTCTAGGACAAGGAATGTCTATTATGATATGTTTGTATAGTGGCAATTCCAGTGGGGCTGAAAGAGATCTCTACATACTAACAAGTACAAATGAATAACAACAGAACAAGAACACTCTCTATTCTTAAAAGCATCTTAAATCCCTCTTTTCTAGTCCTAGGCACTTCAGAGTGTTTAATGAGCATATAAGAAAAAGCACAAAAGGACATCATTTTAAAAGCAAATGCTTGCTTGCAATTTTTTATGGGTAAGTGAAACATTTTTTCATGCACAGGTTCGGTAAGTAAAGACTTGACTACTTCATATTTGAGAGCAAATCTTTCTGAACATGCACAAAGCCTGTCAGTCTGAAAAATTGCAGTATACTGGCTGGCAGAAAACAAAAAGCCCACAGACTGTTTTTGAAGGACACTGGTAGACAACAGATGCAAAAGGCTTTCACAGAAGTGTTGAAATCAAGGACTGGGAAATACAGATAACTTCAGACAGGTGATTAGGAATCTGCATGGCAAAATGACAACTGAGCAGCATTCTCATAAAACATTGCAAAGTTTACAAAGCTGTGCCAACTGACAAAACAGTATTTATTTCTTTTTAGGCCATGATATCACTTTGGATTCTCTGGCACTGCTGTCCTCTGGTGGACCCACCAGAAGTGAAACCAAAGGCAAATGGTTTGCCTCTTGTTCTAATTTGCTGTTGCAATGCCCATGAGAAGCTGATATCAAAACCATCACACAGGAGAGAGAAAACCACAGTCAAAATGCCCAGTACCTGTACCACCTGCTGATTTAAATGTAACATCCTAAGATAGCAGAAAGACAGTTTGCTGAAGAAACAAGATGGATGGATGGTTACGTGACATGGGACATACTTCACTAGATCTGATGCAGAGCCCCTCTTTCTCTGTGTAAATCAACTGTGGTGGCAGCCCTTGCTTCCTATTTATTGAGATATAAACAATGCAAAGAAGAACCAAATTTTCCAACTCATACAGAGGCAAAAAGAAACCCATGCTAAAAGAGGAAAGCAAATGTTTCTAGAGTACCGATCTGACTGGATTTAATTTCCAACACTGGTTTAAAAAAAAAAAAATGTTGATTTTTGTCAATTCTGTCCTCAGGAACATGATGCTGAATTGCAAGAAGATAATGCTGTACTGCTTCCTCTTAGCCAAGAATGAACATTCTACAGGATTACCTTTTCTGCACTCTCCTAATCAGACAGTCCGCAGTCTGCCTTTATACATGGCATGTGCAATTCCTCCTGAAGTCAGCTGAAGAAAAGTAGCTATGAGTGATTCTCATCCTTAAAGCAGAACTTCATTTGTGTCATTCTGACTTTTACACCTCACTGCAACAATTCAAAAGACAGGACTCCAGAAACGAACTAGTTCCTTTCTTTTTTTACCCTACACAACGATATCTACATTCTCACACACACTGACTCTTGATAGGAAATACAGAGCTAGCTGCTCTTTGCACCTTTGAATATTTCCCCAGAGCTGACAGCCAAAAGCTTCATTGTGAACATATGGAGCAGAAACAGCAAAAACAGCAGCAGCAGCACCAAATTCTGTGTATCAGCAATGAATGCTTTGTTTTCCTCAGCAACATCTTCTGCTGTGCAGCACTAAATGCTTCAACTGAGGGTATTATAGTCATGGAAGTGTCTCTCACATGCTTGACTTGCCCTTTGTGAGAGTTCCCAAAAGTACTATGTACCACAGGTTATACTTGAAGCAGAATCTCAATCTAAGCTTTGCACCCACCTACCTAAGCAAACTGGAAATACCAGATCATTGGGAACAAAGCTTTTGTCAAAGTTCTATTTCTTCTAATTAGCTATCTGTATTATAACTACCAACCACACTTGAGAGGGAAGATACTAAAAGTTAGATTGATATCCTAGGGACCTTATCATCTAAATTAGAGAAAACACATCAGCAGATGGCAGGCACACGAAGATGTGGAAAATGGGAAAAGACTGAATAGAGACACTTCTGTCACTTGCACATTATGTGAGATTTTGTTGCTTCTCTTTTATCTCTGCAACAGTAAGTATAAAATGACCACAAATGTAATGTCATAATTTTTAATCACTCAACATATAAAGTAAATTGCATCTTCATCTAGCAGAAAACTGCCATAATGCTGCTGCACTGAACAGAGTTGCACTGACATTCACCTTTATTGACTTTTCTGTGCTTCCAAAGTGCATTTCCAACTTGACTGTGCTCCCAGTGAAGTTAAACAGAATTGTTCAGTTGAGGTTTTTTCAAATGGAAGGAGGAGTTGGGTCCAAATAATAAAATCTTTTTTTTTTTTTCTTTGCAGTCTCGTTAACACTGCCTAATTATTGCAGAGATTTAGATTCAGTTTAATTCTGTTTGGTTTTTTTGTCTAATTCCAATTTCAGCAAGTTGAGTGTTGATTGGTGAGCAAGAGCCAGAAAAAAGTCCAATTTCACTTACTGGTAGAAGCCAGAAAAACACTAAATACAGATCTCAGAAATCCAATCCCTTCTAGGGAAGAAAATCAACTTTAGAAACAAAAACTAGAATCAGTTTCCCCAGTTTTTAGAGGAGAAAGAAACTGTGATTCAGACAAAGGCAGGCTCACACAGCTGGGGAAGTGCAATGGAAGTTCCTGATGCAGCTTTGTGAGGGGATCCCCTTATGCTGAAGTCACAGGCCTCTTTTAAACACAGAGAATCCATATGGTAAAGCTTTCTCAAATAAAATATATATTTTGTGTGGAAAAAATACCAATAAGGTTTTTTGTCATTTTCCAGACAATGTGGTCAGTAACCTGAGAAGTCTGGTCATCTCCTCAGGCACCTGTGATGCCAAAAATGTGGGTTTCCCTGTAGCTGTGGGTGCTGTCCCAAGAGACTCTGAAAGTACTGCCTAGCTTAGAAATGTAATAAAATTATAAAATCTGGGAACTTTTCTGAATCTTTGTTTCTTCACCATTTTCACATGGTTTTAGTGCATGTGCTTTTTTCATCATTACTGCTTTCACACTTGCTTTACATATAAGTTAATAAACAGCTGGTTTTGACTTTAACTTATCTATCACCTAATCTCTAGATACAGCCATTTCAATTTAACTTAATCGTATTAATCATCTACTTTTTAATTTTTCTTTTCCATTCCTTCAATGTGCACTTCTCTTCCTCTGGCTACACTGTCTGTCCCTATCACAGGTGCCTGCATTCACCCAGGACAAAATAAAAAACTTGTTCCTCTCTCCATTTGTGTATCTGAGATCTTTCCCATGATGATCACCTGCTTTGTCAGTTCTTCTGAACAGTGTGTTCAGACCATCTAAAACAGAACACAAGATCTGTGTCCATCACCTCTCACTATCCTTCTGCCCCAAAGACTGAGAGTTCAAGAAGTTAGAAGTGGCACTATCTCCACAACACCTCTCACAGGAGACACTGTATAAACACCGGGCTTCCTGCGTTACGGAGGGGACAGTGGCACCTGTCTCCTGATGAGACTTTTGTGGAGGAAAAGAAAAAGCCTCATGCATGACAGCACTCACTGTTTACAATGTGCTTAGCATTCAAAGGAGGTCACTTCAGATACAGCAGTTAGCATGCCTTCCTGCACCTGTGTTTTCAAGCCAGTCAATGGAAACGTTTATGAAATGATGGTGAATTTTAAAACAAATCAGTCCAAAGAGGTGCTCAAAGATGAATCTGGCTGCCCCACCACCCATAGTACGAGTCTTGTGTCCTAAAGGTGGAAAGCATAGCAGGGGGCTTAACAGCAAAGCCCAGCACCACTCTCAGTTTCAGTTTTGCTTTGCATCACACAAAAGGGCAGCCCTTGAGCCTACACTGACTGACAAGAGACAAAGGCCAGGATTTGATCCCCTCATGCCCATGCAACTGTATCCCACCCCTGCAGGGACACATGCCAGTGATAGTGGTGGGCTCTCAGGTGATGTAAACTGCTTTCAGGAGTGTGCTGGGGGACACCTTCAGTCCAGCCTGTGAGCACAACTGAAAGAAGGGAAAAAAAGATTCAAGGAAACAAAACCATAACTGAACAGATGTAAGCAAAACTCATTGAAAGAACTGGATATAAAATGTAGCAGGAGCTAAGGGCGAAGCAGCAGCCAGGGATATGCCTTCTCAGATGAAGAACAGATCCAAGCATGAACATTCCTGTTCACCTGCCAGGAGGGACAGGCAAGAGCCAGCTCAGACCTGGAAACTCTGCCAAAAAGGCAGTAGATAAACGCTTGGGCACTGTATCTCACTAATGCAGTCCTACCATCTCCAGAGCAGAGCTGGCTTGCTTTTGGCTGGCTCACAAAACGGACAAAGCAGCTCATAGCTGTCTGCGCCCATCTGTGCAGACGTGCTTTAAGAGTCCTGATGAAGG
>NW_008609227.1:17796-40456 GCF_000691845.1 Merops nubicus
TGAGAAGCTTGTTCTAAATTTAGAGTATTAAAACAATTTGGCAGAATAACTAAATCTCCAGGTTTTGACATGTTAAATTACAGACTAAGTTGTCAAATTAGTTTTAAAGTCTCAAGGGAACAAATTCTGACCAAAAAAAATAAACAAAAACAGATTGCCAGAACTGAAGATACCTTCAGCACCAAGCATTGAAGAGCCATGGGAAAGCAGTGTTACTATGACTACTGGCAACCAATAATGCCTCACCCCCAAAACCACAGCAAATAGCATCTGTGTTTCTCTCTAGACTATTCAGGAGTAGGGCAACAACACCTGAACATCCTCAGGTTCCTGTGCTTTCATTACTCTAAGAGATGAGCTGAAGTAGAACAACATGTAATTGTGTTAAAAATATTCTCTTACAAGAACTGTTAATTGAAATCAAGTGTCTACCCATTCCTTGACTTTTTCTCCTTTCCCCCCCCCACTCCACCCCCACTGTATGAACAACCAGAATATCTTTAACAGAGAAGATTTTATGCCTTCCCTTTCAGACCTGCTGCTGAGCTGCAACTCACAGGGAAGGTCTGGAAGGAGCATTGAGAACTGTGTGTTGTGCTATGCCAGAGTTTCTCTCATGCAATGCTGAGCAGTTAGAGGAGAAGTCAGACTACCTGCCACTTGCTGAATGCTGAACAGCACAGCTCTAGGCATCTACACGCACCATCAGCCAAGATCCAGATCGTAGTGTAGGCAGCAAATTTTGTGACAGCTATGTGACAGCTGAAGTAAGATTTCAGACTGCCTGATAGCAGCACAGTCAACCATACGGAGGGTTTGATGTGTAAATATTGTTCATGTGCAGTCTGCAGTGAAGTCAGCAGAATTAATTTGCAGGAGTAAACATGCTGTGATGACTTCAGTCTCAAATCTAAACTGTGGTGTTTCAGGATCCCACACTTCTTCCTGTGATTCTCAGCATTCCTCCTTTGCTATCCCTGTCTAGAAACTGAGGCCTGCATCTTTACCTCAAAGGATGTTTATGAAAATCCACGGTAAATTGAATTATCCATACCTACACATATATCCACATCCTTTATATTTTGGCATCATGTATATATTGCAAGTACAGCAGGATTAAATCGGTTAAATCAGTATTTCAATAGCTTGAACAAACAATCAATAAGGAAAAGAACAGAAAAAAACTAATCTCTCTCCACTCCTAAGAGTGTTATATGGATCAGCAGTTACTGGGTTAGCTAAAATTCCTGCCAAGCTCCTTTAACCTTTCCTTAACTTCAACCAAGCATTTAATGTCAAATGCCCAGGTTTGCACCTCCCTTGTTCCTTGGGGAAGAAAAAAGACTAAATGGATATTGTTGTTGTTACATCGAGACAATTTACATATTTACCACTGCTCCCTTTTAATCTCCAAAGTGAATTGTAAACAATTAAAAACTAAGCTTGCCTAGCAATCAACAGAAGTAAGAATTGTATAGCTCAAGCACCCTGAAGTATGCCCAATTCTAAGGCAAGGGAGGAAACACCTTTTGTGGGGTGATGTTTCTCCTCTCTGAGGTGGACAGCCTGGTGCCACACAAGGTAGCGAGGTACAGTCATTGGCTACCTGTTGGCTGGATAATTCCCACTCCACAGTACCACAAACAATACTTCTAGAAACACCCAGCCAAGTCCCTCTCTCTCCAGTGATTACAGAGTTAAGTGAATACTCAAATGAAGTTACTTAGAAAATATGGAAATAGTCCTAGAACTGTTTTTAGAATTACATACTTCTAAGCAAAAACAAAAGTCTCTGGCACTCTTCTGTATTGTTAATTAAAAAACACTACCTGTATATTTAGTACCCGACGAAGGACTTCTGTGCCAAAGAGCTTGTGGGTTTTTCCCAGAGAGATGTTTTACCTCTGAGTTATAAGAAGCTAAAATGAGAAGAATACAGAATTAAAACAAAGGTAGTCAGGCTCAATCTTCTGTTCTGGAGTTCAGCTACAATTCAGATTCCCAAATGGGAGGGTCTGACTCTCCACATGCCTGCACCACTGCCATTTCAAACCATCTCAATAGAGGGCATAGGAAAGAAGTAACTCAGGATAATTGTACCTAAATGGAAATAGATATGAAAAGGCATCAGTCTCTGTGCCTTGCTTGAGGATCTGCCGGTAGAGCTTTCAGAGAGTACAGTGGTAATTCAGGCAAATTGACTGTTAGAAACCTAAGTGAAAGATGATGCAGCAGCTGAGAATCCTAAAGTGAAATAAAGACTGCAATCTTGTTTATGCAAGTCTACTTGCATTTATTAAGTTCATTTTTCTATCCCAAAACAAAGTTAATATTTTCAGCCTTTTGCTTTGCTGGGGCTGTGTTTTGCCTATTAACATGAATAATTCTGACAATAGCCTTCAGTTCAGCATCAGCAACAATTACTCTTTCTAGATACATCATTAATGATTTCAGTCGTTCCTGCAGAAAAAATCACATCAAACTCAGAGAGGTTCTATGAATGGAAGAATTTCGGTTGCAAAACTGAAAGTTATTTATCACATCATTATGAAAGAATTTGAAATCTTGCAAAACATACTTAATAACAGTCAAGGTCTGAAAAAAGAATCACATTTCTTAGAATTAATAAGTAAACATTTTGTGAAGCTAATGTCAATACATTCTGCACCCAATCCACTTCCATTGTAAATCAGGTAATGGACTGTGTGCAAATACCAATAAAAATGTTGATAAATATGTACTAAAAATGTAGCAGATGGCTACAGTGCACCTTTATGAGGATTCTTTTTAATAAGTTAAATTTTGAATGAAAAAAAGCAGATTTATTAAAACCTAGAATGTTTGTGAAAAGAGAAAGGTGGGAGAAGTGGAAGAACTGGCCACAGGAAGACAACAAAATCAGAAATTCCCAAATTATTTGTCTACCATTTATCAAATGAATTGTCTATTATTTCGGTTTATTTGTAATCATTTGATTTAGAAATGCTATTCAATTAAAAATAAACAGCCTCAACATAGAGCTGAAGCATTTTGAAATATTTTTTAAAATCAAAGCTGTCATTTCTTGGTGATCCATCACAGTATTTGCTTTAAGCAAAATGTATCATGTAGTATGAGGTACAGTAGGAAGTTTGTGCTATGAGTTACAAAGTTATATGAAATAAGTTCATTTTTTACTCCCCTAAGTTTACAGTGTTGTGTATTCAAACCATATTTCTCTACCTGGTTAGAAACTATGCAATTGTCTGTTTGAGAATTTTGAGAATTTGTGTCCTCTGGAGATTTTTAAACCCAAATTTTCAAAATTATTATTTTTTCATAAAAAGAAATTAATTGCTTAAACCCCTATTTTTTCATCCAAAACAGGCTAAATGAAAACCTGCTGAGCAGGGAAAGTATGGATTTCACTGATAAGGTGCTTTCTTTATCATAGAAAAGTTCAGGTTGGGAAAGACTTTTAAGATAATTCTACCGAGTCCACTGCTAAACCATGTCCCTAAGCACCTCACCTGTACAACTTTTAAACATGTCCAGGGATGGTGATTCAATCAATTCCCTTGGCAACCTGGTCCAGGCCTTGACCACACTGTCAGCAAAGACATTTCTCCTAATATCCTACCTCTTCACGTACATATGCTAACACACGTGCTAAAAATACTTTCACGTTAGATATACGGATGATAAAAAAATGCATTTTTGCTCTCTTGAATAACAATATGTGATGTTCTGTGAAATACAGCAAATAAAACCACTCTAAAGCACTATTTTAGAAAAACAGATAATTCTTTGGTTATAATTTCTGGCTTATTATCACCTGCCTAAGCACTCATTTATTCTGTTCACTCACATCAAAATACACCAATTACTAATACCACACATTACCTATGACCTCTTTTTTTTTTCCCCTTTAGGAACCAGTCAGCTCCTACCAAGAACTAAATTTCTTTCTGACATAAAAATATGACCAAAATCTTGCATAGCTAATCAAACAAAAATAGTTAATATATCATTAACATCTGTTTTTACTCCTCCAGATTTTTTACATAGTATCTTACACAAGCAAATTTAAATACCTAGATGCATCTCTACTGAGTTTTTTAGACATACAATGCTCACAATAGATTTTGACTACTTCTATTTAAAGAACACTTTGCCCCACAAGTAGCGTAAGTATACACTAGTGTAATCTTCTCAACACATATAAAGGTAACAGCTGAATCTCAGTACTTCGACAGCGCATTGTTCCAACTAAGAAATCTAGACTTCTCATACAAAATCTCCCACTGAACAAATAAAATACTTCCCTGTGGGACCCAATTTATTACATTTTTTTTCACTGATATGAAAATCTCTATGACTCTCTTCACATTCAGAGCTTATAAATCAAGGATCCTTCAGTTTGTGAAAAAATCAGTAATGTTTTAAAAACCTTTCATCCAATACTGTAACAGTAATGGGGACTGCGAGAACAGTACCAAATTCCTCATGATATTTACAGAAGGTTCATTATGAATAAAAATATTGTATCATTTGCCTTTATAACTTCTTTTTAATATCCAATAATTTGGAATGATTGGTGGCATCTGCTCTCAAGAGACTCAAGCGTGAAGCATGAGGTGAGGAAGGGCGGAGTGAGAGCTGGGTGAGGGAAGGAAACGCCAGACCTTTTTCCTCGCTGTTTCTGCATCTAAAGACCACAGTACCTCAGCCACCTACCCGAGCACAAACATTTCCCACCCTGACACTGCACTCCTTCCCTCGACCAAAATCAACCCATTACTTGATAGCTCAGCAGTATGAGGAAGAATTACCTCATCCTGTTTCACCCCGAATGCCTACTCGCCTCTTCTTGTTTAATTTTACAGTGTTTTGTTTTTTTTCTTACAGCTGTGGTAAAATCCATAGAAGGAAAAACAGTCTTACACATAACATGCTGGAGACTTTCAATCATAAGATTTCATCCTCACACAAAGATAGGGGTTAATGCATCTAGTTATATGAGGACTAATCCCCCTAACTGATGCCAGATCTGTGGTGTTCTTAGTACTACTTATGTTCCAGCTGTATTATTTAAAGCTCTCATTCACAACTTTAAGATTTGCATTGGACTTTTTGAAAACGTTTAGGTTCTTTTCTTCAAGACTCAGTGCTCCCTGCTTATTCTTACCTGAACTATCTTTCTTCTCTGAGTCACCTCTTCTCTTACCAGCTTCCAGCCTTCTCCCTCATTTAGCAGAGTTTAGCACCACACTGATGCTTACAGGTTTTTCTCCAAGTTTACCAATAGCTTTTACAGTCATAGGTAAATAACTTCTTTATCAAGTGGAATATAGAACAGATTAATAAACAACTCAATGTTGCAATAAACAACATTATTGAAATATTTCACAGGTTTTTTTTATTTTTTAATGAGGTACACTGTCAAATATAGTAGGAAAACAGGTTTGATGATATTGTTAGTACAGACATTGCTTTGCATTATTGGTCAAAAGTTTATATATTTATTTAGGGAGGTTTCTGGTTCATTATCCTCTTCCATACATGCAGTCAGTTCTGCATTTCTGTAGGCTATGTATGGATATGTAATATAGAAAATATTGAGAGCACACACAATGATCTTAAGATTGAACCTGTCAGGGTTTTTAACTTAAAGAAGCTCTGGGGCATACCCAGAGATAGCACTGTTCTTTCTTTTTATTATTCCCTGTGAGCATTAGGACCAGAGTAAACAATCTTGAGAGGTATGGCAAAAAGTGTGAAAGGGAGGGTGGGGGAAAAGCAACCATAGTAATAAAAGTGATTAGTTGAGACTTCATGTTTGAGATATGACTGTGATTAAATTTAGAGTTCCAAATATCTAGATAACCAGTCAAGAAACTACACCCATGTGGCTCTGGGAAGAGATTCCCAGACTGAATTCTAAAAAGAACAAAAGGATCTCTGTCAGCAGAATTAGCAGTAAGGCTGTGGAATAGACAACAAAATAATACACACCAGAGCCACAACAACTGCATGTACAGAAGAGAATAAGGATGAATGTTTGTATGCATGCCTGTTTTTCCCACATAGTCAAACATGGTTCTCAAGTGTTTCCAGGCTGAAAAAAATGTTGATAAAGATCAAAGAGGCTTTATTCTGTGAATATGTGATTTTATGAGTCCTGGAAAAACAGATAGATAGACATTCTGAACCTCTCTTCAGTTAAGACAATCAAAATATTTGTCTCAGAATTTATAGGTTCCTTTTATTTTTCATAGAATCATAGAACAGTTTGGGTTGGAAGAGACCTTAAGGTCATCTAGTTCCAACCCCTCTGCCATGAGCAGGGACACCTTCCACTAGACTAAGTTGCTGAAAGCTCCATCCAGCCTGATCTCCTTTCCAGGGAGGTGGCATCCACAACTTCTCTGGGCAACCTGTTCCAGTGTCTCACTGTTCTCACAATAAAGAATTCCATACATCTTATCTAAATCTATCCTCCTCCTTCTTTCAGTTTAAAGCCATTACTCCTTGTCCTATCACTACATGCCCTTGTAAAAGGTCCCTCTCCATCCTTCCTGTAGGTCCCCTTCAAGTATTAAAAGGCTGCAATAAGGTCTCCCCGAGTCTTCCCTTCTCCTGGTTTAACAACCCAAACTCATTCAGAGTCCTCATAGGGGAAATGCTCCAGCCCTCTGATCATCTTTATAGCCCATGAATATTGATGGGCATCTATTCTTTTGGAACAGGTGTTTCTATGTGAAGACTTGCAGTTACTTTCTATACATTTTTGTAATGACTACTACACACACAAACCCCAACATTTTTAAAAATTATATTCCTTACAAACTAAATTTGGCCTGCAGTGCAGGAAAAAAATGCAGGTTAAGAGTTTACTGATATATGTTTTGACATGTATTGATGTGTTTCAAATCTAGATTTCTGTACCCCATGTCCCACTGCAACATCCACATTTCTTCCCTGTCAGAATGATATTTCTGATTTTTTCTATTGCTCCTCAAATCAAGAGGCAAAACTACTATTAATCAGAGTGATTTTGAAACCTTTCCAAACAGGTAGACAAGTTAACTATTTGCCTAAAATGTACACGTGCAGACACACACACAGGGGAGAGAGAGAGAGGAAAAAAAAAAAAAGAGGGAAGGGAAGAGGAGGAAGCGAAGAATACTGCCTTTTAGGGACCCTCTAGAAACCTTCCCCTGAAGCACTTAAAAGTACTAAAGGACTAAAGATACTAATATAAATACAAAATATCACTGAAAAGTGCCTTGACCCATCCCACTGAGTATGTTGCAATTCACCAAGCCAGTTCCTAAAAAAAGGAGATTAAAATACCATAATAGTGTTCCAGTAGTGATGTTCTTAGCAACTTTTGAGGGATACTGTGAGACTAAGCCCCTTGCAAAAGTTAATTATAGCATAGACAATAATGGATTTTTTTTTTTTCATACCAGGAAGAAATTATAGTCTATGTGTCTATAGATGCATCCTGATACCAAGTAAAAGGGTTTTTTAAAACAATCATATTCAATTATTCGTTGTTCAAAGTTCACCAGATACACTCAGGACAACTGACCTGTGGAGACTTATTGTATTAAAATCCACGTAAATTGCTAAGAAGAATGGCTAAAAACACAAATCCTGCAATTCATGCAGTAGCTACATAAAGTTACCATCCAGAACAGTATATATTTTGTTTGAAAACTAAGTCACTTGGACAGGAATCTTGTGCCCTCCTTGATAAACTCTTGATACTTCACTGTGTAATGCCACATCAGGTGATCAAGGCTGTTACCTAGCACATATCATCTATATAGTTTCACATGAGGTTAACATCTTGCCCTTTCTGTGGAGTGCAAAACAGCAAGGAGAACGAAGGCCAAGAGGTGGTAAACGCTGCTAGAATTACTACACTCCTCATTGCAGCACAGTGTCCAGTAGAAGTGAGTTCTCCTCATACTCCAGGGTCTCAGTGTAAATAGTGTGCTAACGGCTGCAGTTTGTTGCCCTAAACCTGATTTGCCATTTTCAGGCCACCTCACAATAGGCTCAGTCCAACACCTCACACCACCTCATCGAACCCTGCCACGTCCTTTCCTTGGGGAAATCTCCAAATGCTGTAGCAGCATCTGACAGGGAAGTGATTCCCTGACAACCCCTCACATCCCATGAGCCACAGAGCGAGTGTTGTATATCACAGAGCTGCTGCACAAACATAATGATGGAGCATGAGGGAACAACTTCTGCATCTTTTAAGCCTCTGGTCATTTGTGTTTGATCTTCAAAAAAACATCAGAATTAGGAAAAATGTAGGCATACTCATTTAGTAAAATAAACATAATTCTGGATGAAAGCAAACTGGAAATGACATGTGCAAAAACTGTTTGTGATCACTGAGATAAACAAGACATGGGAACAGCAGTAAATCAAATCACAGCAACACAATGCAGGTACTGCAGGTATTGGGATAGTCTCTGTTACAAAAACAGGACAGAACTCATTGGGTGAAGGTTGTGTCAAGGTGATCCTTCATGTCTCATCATCTCCTATCAACTGCTTATCAAGTATGTATTAACTTCTATAACCTTTGTGAAATGAGCAACCTCAGACAGGCTCCTGAGGGACAGCTCTCTTTTTGTAGCAATCACTAACACAAGTGACCCACGTGTTGGTACAGCAACAAATGCCTGGAAGAATTAACTCCTCTGATCTGCTGTGTGATACCACCAAGCAAGGGCAGAGAGAGATGAAGAGGGTGGCATGAAGGACTTTTAGCAGCTGATGACAATCCTGTTCTGCATTACACTGCAGAGCACCAAACAGTGACAGACCATGTGCTGGAGCAGCTGTCAGCCACATCATTCATGTCACCTTTTTCCTGCCACAAACAGCATGTGCTGAATTAAATAGGCCAAAATATTCTAATGCTACCAGAGACAGAGGGTGACTGTGCAGGGAAAATTTGATATTATTTGATTAAGGCCTTCCCATGACACAGCCCAGATGTAAACAATCTGCTTATACATTTCTCAGTGTCTTAGAGCACATTTTTGCATGTAGCAACTGTGCTTAGTGACTGGTTTCATTTATATCACTCACGGGGATGCCAAAAATATTGGTTTTGTTCCTCTTCAAGGACCACTGAAAATTCTGATACACATTTGTGCTGCTTTTAAATCCTATTAGAGCTCTGCTTTTTCTGTAGAACAGAGTCACCTTAGTGGAGAGAAGAACAAGAAAGGCAAAATAAGCACTCTTGGTCTCCTAGATTATTTGACTCATTCTCAGTTAAATAATTAATAGCACAAAAGACAGATATTTACCAGCCATGGGATGTCTTCAGACCAACTGATTGGGTTTCATACAATATTTACCTTCATTATTCATAATGTTAGTAGGTGCTAGTCTTATATTACCCCCTTCTTTACTGTGCTAATTTCACAGCTACTCATGCTAGATACATTAGCATCAACATCTGGATCAAATACTTGAAGCTTATCTTGAATAACCCTGTCTTTCTTAGTATGCAGATCTAGAAACCAATAACATTATTCTCATCAGAACTGAAAATGTGCTTAGAATACATGTAGTCAGAAGTATCTTCAGTATATGGCAGCAGTTATGGCCAAGTCCCATTTCCCTTCTCAAAGCTGCGTGAACATTGGAGTCCCATTATTTTTAGCATTTTTGTGACACTATAAAAGAACATTTCTAACTCAAGTACACTAAACATGACCTGGTTTTGAAATTAATCCCTTCCAAGCTTCATATAACAGAAGCACCTTTCTCAGTTGCTACAAAACTGTTGAAGGAAAGGAACGAATCTTCAAAAGCTTTGTGTCTTGGGAATATTATCTCTACGGAGCTCATTATTTAGGTTTTAGAAGATACATTACAATCACTCGTCTCATAAAGGAACACTGGTTTTGCATTGTTATGCACAGAACAGCTACAGAAAAGTTATGCATGCTCCTACTCTGTCTCTGCAGCAGAATTTACTTCTGGTTTACACGGCTAAACCACATAGCAGCCATTATGTGTTGCATGACACTAGTTGCTGCACTTTTCCAGTACGTCTGCATGTCTTGGTGTGTCTGTCACACACAGATCCACATTTTGACTTAGACTTGAAGACAAAGGGCCTTCAGTATCCAAATGTTTGTGAGGGTTTTTTGTTTGCTTGCTTGTTTTCCCAGAGATGGCACTTGAGCCACTTCAAATCCACAGTGGCAACAAACTCCTATAGAAATTAAGGGGAAATGGAGACTTGTCAAAATCTTATGTCACTTCAGCACTTCAGCAATGTGATATCCTAGCCAGCGGAGCAATCCTAGCTATTCAGAGCAATCTGAAATTTGCAGGAGGCAGGTTCTTAAAACCTTTCAAAAACTGTGACAGCAGCGCCTTTGTTGTCATGATGGCCAAAGGCTATGAAGAAAGCAGGGGGTTTATGCAGGTAATAATTTATATTATTCCAGAACAGAAGGAGGTAATTCAAACAATTTCATTTTAGCTTCCAGCTAGATTGACCATGGTCTAGGAAAATGACCTTATCTAAATACATTAAGCCCTTAACTTCAGTAACAAAGTGGAGCAGCAGCTTCAGTATAATATAGATTCTCTCACCCATTTAACCCAGAGCAGCCAAGACTGCATATTTCCAGCAGAAGATCAGTTCTTATATCTCATCTGATGCTTGCCATTCAGCATCATGAAATTATCCAAATAACAATGACACAGAGCTTAAATGAAATTGTAATGACAGTATCTTACCACTTTTGTGTTGCCTTCTCCCCATGTTCAAATGATAGTTTTTAAAATTTATGGAGCTTTAAGTGATGTGAGGGTGCTACAAAAGACTTTGGTTACTTTAAGCTTGAATCGATGATGGAAGGAAGTTGCTAAAGGTGCTTATGTCAGTTCTTTAAAAGTCTGCCAAGAATAACACACTGAGAACGCAGAATAACATATGTACCAAAGAAAAAGCATTTTAAGACCTTCCTGAAAGTCACCAAATTAAAAGGAAAAAAAAAAAATTTCTAATTTTGCACATTATGGAACAAAGGTTAGGCCAATGAGTAGTGTGACCTAATAGGCAAGAACTGATGCCATTTTCAACAACTTCAGAAACTAAAAAAAAAAAAAAAAAAAAAAAAAAAAAAAAAAAAAAAACACACACCCACTCTTCCTCCAATTGCTTAATAGTGGATGGCAATTGCTTTTCCATCATAACTACATACAGAAATACTTTGTTCTGAATTGAAGGCATAAAACTATAAAAAAAACCAGATATATTAAACTTCCTATAATTGCTTTGAAATCTTATTTTCTCCAACCTGAAGTTAGTAATTTTTTCCCACTGTTTAAATTTCTAAATGTGATTTATAAACATTTTATATTATCCTAATCTGTCCCTGTTGTGTTGCAGCAATGGCAAGCATACTCAGAAATCTTAATGAAGTACTCACTATAAACTGTGAAAACAGAGGATGCTAAGGTGTCATGTGCAGTACTGATAGAGGTTAATATCTTCCACAGTCATTAGGTTCGGATTTGGGGATGTTTACAAAGTAGTCAATTCAGATAAAATTCAATTGGATGCTAGCAGCCCACAATAAGGTTATGCGCTATTGAATCAGGTATAAAAAGGGATAAAATTCATCTCTGTGTATAACATTCTTACATCACATGTTGGTCCCACCACCTTGTTTTGCTTGGGGCTGTAGGATGATGTATGTGCCTGTACACAATCTTTGCAGAAGGAATTATCATCTCCCGTAAGACCTGCTAAGAACTTGCCTGTTCAAAGTGCTGGAGCAGAAGAAAACTGAGGGCATAGCTGTGCTTCAGTGACACACAACAGCTTCTGTGGAAAGGGGATACTGTGGACACATGATGGTCTCAGCAGCAAAGCAGACCAGCCACAAACAAGCTGGTACAGGCACACACACACTGATACATGCACACACACACAGAATTGTGAAAACCACACCAGAAATGGGTAATTCGGCCAAAATGCCACAGCACAACTACAAGCACCCAAGCAAGTGAAGTTAACACTCAGTCTTTTTTGGATGTGTGCAGTTGCTGTTGCGTGACATACCATAAAATACCACAGTGCTACAGAAAATACTTCTACTAGAAAAGTAAAGCACAGGAAAACGAAAAATGTCTTTTTTTTTCCCCTCACCAAAATATATTTTTGTTGCTTAAGTTTCTGAGGTAGAAAAGGCAAAACAAATAAAAAAAATACTGTGTTATTTCTGTTCAAGATTTTAGAAGAAAATGTTAAAACAACATCTCAAAAATATTCCAGCATCCTTCACTCCCCTGTGGAGTTTCCAAGTCTTCTCTGTGGTGGAACAACACCTGTTCTGCTCTGGCAACTGCTCCCCAGTTACAGCAAAGAGAGAAGAGTTTTCCTATAATGTATGTGGTCATAAACAGCTATATGTTCCTTTAAGACCCCAAAGTATAGCAGCATGTGTTCTCAGTCACCCAGGCCTACTCCATACTACATGCAAGACCTGTCCTTGGGTTCATCTCACTGTTCAGCCCACTAACATTTGTCTGCACATAAACCCAAAAGCCTGCTTCTGAAGACTGTTGTGGTATTTTGTTTTATTTTGTTTTTTTCTGCACTGAAAGTTACAAAGAATTTAACAGGATTTAAACTAAGTAAACACATATTAATGCACTAAGATCTGCGTTTAACATGAAAAGATGTTAAAAAACAAGGTAAACTTTTTATGGGGATTTTAATGTTACTATTTTTTTTCATTTTAACTACAAAAAAATTTGTAACTTCTAAAAAGGGAATTGATACACTACATATTTTAAAACTAAAAAAAAAATATCTATGAGAAGTTTTCAGGTCATGCTCAAGGTTACAAAGATTAAAAGTGCAGAAGTACCAAGATGAGGACTTTCTGATAGCTGTGTCGAATTCCCAATTTGCAGTAATATCTTTCATTATTACTAAAGCAGCTAGATATTACAAGTACACTTTTATGTGAGGTTTAGCTGCTTAATTAGATACCCTTTTTAGTGTCATCTATCATACCAACTCACTTTATATTCCCATAAGATGAATGGTATATATTCCTCTCTTAGTACATGAGAATTTGCAGTCTTTACTTAGACTTGTACTACTAGGTAGGATTACAAAAATAATATTCACTACTCTGAAAAACAGCTCTCAAGACAAGAACACTTGCACTTTTTAGTTTTCTCATTTTTAATAGTCTTTTGAAAATAACAGTGTTCTATTTTTCAGGCTATTTGCACAGCTCCTGCCTGTAAAATTGTCAATTGTTTCAAGAAGGACAGATTATAGGCTGTCAAAAAGCCTGAAATTGAGCCAATGACAGCCTGAAAGCTATTCCAGATTCTGAAAACATATTGCAGTGCCTATACATTTTTCTTTGGCAGCTGGTTACTGAAAACTTAGCTGCAGTGCAGGTATGGAAATACAATAGAAGTTGAATTGGAGTGTTATTTAAAGGAAGCATTAATTTCACAGGATGCCTGACTGACAAAAGAAGGCTCTTGTTTCATCCTTAGGACAGCATTGGTTTCACATACAGCCAGCCGACTATTTATAAACACTATGCAACTCGATTGCACTTTCTATTCCTTCCCCTTTATCACCTGCAGGTAGCAATCATGCCTCTTTGATAGTTAAAGTAAATAGCTCAAAAGGTTGAATGGGTTTCTGTAAGCCCACTGCATACTGAAACCAGCTGAGCCCTTACGAAAGATAAAATCAGATCAATGCTGAAAATGGCAATAATGTGCACAAAGGATACAATTTAGTGAGGAATTAACTGTATATGTTACCTGAACCAGAGATCCTCCAAAGTGACTCAATGACTATGAAGGAACTTAAGAAATAAGTGCTTAGGATATATTTCAAGGATACTTCCACGAGAATGCAGCTTGATTTCAAACTCCTCCTGGTCTTGCTCTTCTCCCTACCTCAGTCTCACCATTTCAACACCTCAGGGCCTAATTTAACACAAACACAGGCCTCACATTGCCTTTACACTTGTGCAGCAAGTTAGCTCCCACCCTGAGTTGAGAGACCTTTGTGTCTATCTTGTTCAGATGTGAGTGACTACAGTAGGCAGAAAGCAGTGACTTAATGGAACTAAAAAATACCACTGCTGTTTCACAGTTCCCCAGACCTGCAGCCTATCCCTGTAGAACTATATCACTCCTCCTCCTTCTGCAAGCCTTTTATAGCACAATCACCTTCTCCATTATGAGTGCAGTACAAGTCCTTGGCTTAGCAACTTGAAAATACTGTCCCTTCATAATGATACTCTTTAACATACCTTTATATGCTAGGAAAGCCTGATAGATCTTGGGCTGTTCAGCCTGGAGAAGAGAAGACTGAGAGGGGATCTTGTCAATGCTTATCAATACCTAAAGGCCAGGTGTCAAGACAATGGGGCCAGACTCTTTTCACTGGTGCCCAGTGACAGGACAAGGGGCAATAGACTCCAGCTGGAACACAGGAGGTTCCACCAACATAACAAAAAGCTTCTTTACTGTGCAGGTGATAGCACTAGAACAGGCTGCCTAGAGATCTTGTGGAGTCTCCTTCACTAGAGATATTCAAAACCCATCTGGCCACAATCCTGTGCAACCTGATTTATGTGACTAGGGGTTGGACTAGATAAGCTCCAGAGACTCCTTCCAACCCCTACCATTCTCTGATTCTATCTCCTTTATCTGTCTGACCTCAAACAAGCAGCCATGATACCAGAATTTCAAATAAGTTAACAGGGTACCCTCTAAAATTTTATGACTTCTCACTTCACTTGCAGCAGTTTCCAACAGATACAGGCCATCCTTCCCAAAGCTAACAGGTTGCACTGATATCTTCTATTTTCCTGATCACAAGGCAAGAAGTGAACCTGTTACAACAGGTTAAAAGGTGGAGAGGATAAAATTTATTTTTTTTTTTTTTAAGATATGTTTATCGGAGAGATTGATGAATTTAATTTAAATAGCTGGCAAAAAGCCCACTACAGCTTTAGTCATGATGAATTCTCATATTATTATAGGACCAGATGGGTCTTGTCCTGTAAGTAATTGTGTATTCTCTGGAGTGGACAAGGGGCCATTGAACCATCTGTTTTGTTGTTGCTCCAAAGAGTGTCTTATTGCTGTCTGTGTCTGCTGTTTCACTGCTTGATTCCCCCAGGCCTACTATACATCAGCTTGCTCAGACACAAGATGCCCTCTTGTTTTAAGTAAGAAAGATAATTGTAGTTAACACCCCAGCCTGCCATGCTATGTATCTGGTTTTCCTGTCTTCATAATCTGCTGCTTTTCTTTGCTTATTTTAGACCCTGAAAATGTATTGGAGTGGGCAACAGATTTACAGGTCTTTTAGCATTCTGCAGGTACCACTCAATACTGCCAGCAGTTATATTTCTAAATAGTAATGCCTTGCTCTTGCATGGCATTTTTCAACAGGAGAATACAAAGCTTTTCACACAGAGGTCAGCATCACTATTCCCATCCTGCAAACGGTGAAATTCAAGTACATAATAACACTGTCAGGAATCTTAACCTATAAACAGAAAATTCAGAGATACTCAGAATACAGTAAAAAGCGACAGAGGAAAAAGGGTATACGTGAATCTATACAGTCATTCAGTACAAGCCTATACATGAATGCAACAAAACCAGGAAATAAACAGCACCTGAAATTCCTTATATGTGGCCAAAACCAGGATTTAGTTACTGTATAAGACATTTAGCAGGATAGCTCATACAGATGAACTATAATTATTTTTATTAATATAAAAAGATAGCTTGGTCAGGAAGGACAGACTGCAATACAAGTGGTAAGGATGCTAACAATGTACTGTGTCGGATTAGATCTGCTGAACTCTCTGGGTTATCTTTAAAGGCCCCAAGTCTTTTTAAGAGTTGAAGTCTACCTCTGAAGTCTTTTAACACTGAATCAGTACCAAATCATCTAATTGCACTTCTTTCAGTGTCCTGTGAATATAATACTTCACAAAGTCCCTACGCATCATTCATGAATTTCCATAAATTCATATACATAATTGCAGCCAGGACCTGTTCCAGGAGAACAATGGTAACCATGACTTTATACATGACCTTGCATCTGTCAAAGAATTTCTCAGAAGTATAGGACCATTTGCCAAGGAACGTATAATAAATCAACCACTTTTTTTCACCAACAAGGCACTCAAATCAGGTGGAAGCTTTAGTCGGTATAACCCAGTGGGAGTTGCTTCATCTTTAACATATACTGTTAGCCCTGAACAAGAGTACAAAACTTCTCTGGAAGAACAATTCTGGACCTTTTGGACCTTCTCAGCTAATCAAAGATGAAGAGTTTTTTCATTATTAGATGAATAGCATCCTTCATTGCTCTCATCATGGTTGAGATACATCAGTATAGATGTGTGTACTATTATGAATAAGCTACATATTCATGAAAGACTCACAAATGTAGGGTCAATTTTTCTGTATTGAAATCTGTGAAATTAATTTAAATTCCATATGGGCTGGTGATTCAGATGACATGAATAGTTTTTTTTTTAAAAAAATTAAAACCTTTATTGAACATCAGAAATATTAATAAGACCTATATTAAAAGCCTTTTTTCTAAAGAATATGGAGTTTAAATTTTCATGTCTGTTTGAAACTGGGATTCATGAGTAGTTCTCTTATTTTTATCGTTAAATCCTTTCATAGAAATCTTAAGAAAATAAGTGCTAATTCTGAGCCTTTTCTTGTGTCTTTGTGTCAATAGATCATTATGCATATGAATATTCTTGCTTATGTTAGCCTACAATCTATTTGTTTTCCTCAGAGAAAATAAAAGCCAGTGGCCAGTTGGCTCGTAAAACACACCACAATGCCGCCAGAAAAGCAAAGGCACATCCATGACAGCAGATGAGCATCAGAGCCGTGCATAACTCCCAGGCCATAACTGACATGAGCCTTCTGGTCACTATGATTTCATCCATAAGCACCTAGCATTTAATTTACAATTCTCTTCATTACCTTGTTTCAATGTATGGGGAGCAGGGGTCATTAGTACATATCTCAAAGTTTCAAATTCTAAATTAAATCTCAGCATCTTTCAGGGAAGTGGCTTTTAATGATGTGACTGCAAAATCCTGTGATTCCTTTTTCCAATGTACTTCCAGAGGCTTTTCTCACTCACTAACAGTAATCAACTTACCAGAACTTAGAAACTTCACTGGTACCTTATGAAATTCTAAATTGCTCTAAGGTTATCTTTTCATTTTGCTAACCTTACGAAAAGTGTCATCTCTTCTCTTCCCTCATGTATCAGGTACATTTATATTGCTAGTGATCTACACTTTATTCAGGTGTATTGTTCTTCAGTTCTTCAAATATTACTGAATAATTTGATAAACTGAAATCATGAGGAAAAGAGATAAACATGAAACCAATCAAACAAAAAAACCACAACAACAAAATTCACACTTTTCTCTTGATCATGCAACTCAACAATATTCTGTTTTTTGCAGCTGTGCTAGACATACGTTTGTGTAAATACGCTGCAGAAATTTACTTTACGCTTCTCTCTACGGCTATTCTTCGGCCAGCAGAATTCACCTCAGGATTAACACCTTCATGGATATATGCAACAGACGGTAGATGGCCATGGACTCAGAATCCAGTTTTACACAAGTACAGAAAATAACAGGTCCAACTGCCATTGAGAATTAGATTTCTTCATGCATGGCAAAACCCCAAAAAAATTTTCAAAAATATGATTCCTATGCGAGGTGAGAAGAAAAGTCTTCAGCTAGCACATGACAGTCAAGTAACTCTTAATATGCTAGTGCATAACCCTTTCTTTTTGATAGGTAGGCCAAGGCAGCAGGAAAGGAAGACCTAATAGCACAGCTCTCAACAGCCTGGAGCAACTGTTATATTGACCAGAGCACACCAGAACAGGAACAAACATGCACCCTCAGTGGATGGCAGGCACCCAGCTACCAAACAGTGAGACACAGGGCCTGAAATGCCTCAAATTCCTCAAGACTGTGGTGACAGGTCTGGAAGTAAAGGTAAGGTCTGCATGTCCTTAATTGTGGACTAATCAGGCTGTGTGGTACCAGCACTATAGCCCACATGGAGGTCACCAAAAGTAGTATTAACATATACAGTTTTACCTCATGTAATATTCCTGGGGAAAAAAGAACCATGGGGAAATTGTACATGTATTTGTCAACCACAGTACAAGGATGTCTCCTAAGAAAGGACACTGAACAGACCTAGTCCAGAAGCAGTGGCACAGCTTGCTCACATCTAAGGCAAAGAGGCTGACCTCAGGATACATTAGCATAGCAGGGTGGCATTACTTCATATTATCTGCTGCAGGCACATCAGCCTGAAAACAGCACCAGACTCCAACCAGTAGCATGCCAACAAATGAGAATGGTGTTACACCACTGTGTTTCTGGAGGCTGAACACTGTGACACTAGTGTCTGATAGCAATGTTTCATATATTTTTAAAGCCTGACGCTGTAAGGTGTTGAATGCAGATGAATCTGGGTAGGGGAACAGAGTATGTTTACAACAAATCCTATAACCCATCTCTATAGGTTGAGGTGTGCGTAGAAGGAAGTGACTGAGAGACATTGAGGGGTCCCTCCATCACTGCAGATGCAGGGTGTGATTTCCTGGAGAAATCAGTACTCTATTTCTATTGTTTGCATCTCCAGCACAGCATACTCCGTGATTGACAAGAAAGACAAATAATCAGTTCTCAGTATATACATCTACTCAATACGAATGCACATATAGACTATGTTCTTAAAAAGGCAATTAAAACTTTGCTAATGTTTTGCAGAGCTATCCAACCACAGTTGTTTGTTTGGGTTTTTTTGTCTGTATTACTATTATTTATGGGAAATAAAAATAATATACATATTTCTATGTGTGCATCCATAGAGGCAGAAAAGAAAAAGCGAAGAAAACATGCTGACAATGATGGGGATGAATTGCATATAGAAGACATTTAAAAATGGTAGATCCTGAAATGATTGAGGAACGTGCATAGCTAATAAATTTCCTAAATGCTTTCCGAGTGTGAGAACTGTTCTGACACCCATCAGCTTTCATCTCCAGTCCACATGATGTCAGGTAACAACACACGTTTTGTTTACCTCTCATCACAACTTATAACGCCTACTAATTTGTTGCCCTCTCTGATTGATACTGACACCAGTAGACATCTCAGCGCAGTTTTGATGCTGAACTGCTGGTCAGTCTAGCAAGAGCTTTTAATTATCTGCTTGTCATGCTCAGCTCACACAGAACTTACTTTATTAATAACTATTTGATGCCACTGAACATAGAACCAATATGTATCAACTCATCAGTTAAGCAACCATTCCAATATTATGTTCTAAGTAAACAAACTTCTCAAAAAAAACAATGGTAAAAAGGCTAACCACAATTTTAAAGCTAGGACTATATAATATAATATGTGGATTTTCAAAACAAACAAGAATACTGTGGTTCAGAAAGGTTGTTTACTTCAAAATCTTCTGTTTCATACAATAATACAACACATACAGGAAAACAGGGAACAAAAAATATTTGGGGGTCATTTTAATTTTCTGATGAAAATAACTTCTCTGAATAAACAAGTCAGTTTATTGGGATACCGCAACTGAATTCTGGTTTTGTGCATGTTTGATTGTTTCTGTTCTGGGCTTCTGATTTAATTAAAACTAGTGGCAGATGGAATATCTCCTCTGAATCTCTCTGCCAATTTTTTTGTAGTTCTGCAATAATATTTTCCTAATTTAAAAAATGTTTTCCACTTTCTGGTTTCAAAACAGCCACATGAACAACACAGAGAATTCGCTATAGAGAGGAAACAAAGAATTCAAGATAAACTAAGGGCTGGCACAGAAAGAAATAAGCACACAAATACACAAAAGAAAGATCTCCCTCAGTTGCTCTGACTCAGTACTTTTAGAAGTTTCTTGTAAAAGTACTTAGCAGTGCTAGTTAAAAGCATGATTTTTAAGTCTCTTTAAGAAAAAAACTAATTACTTAAGAATCTGCTTCAGAGTTGGAGTCCTTTATTACTGTTTACAGAGTACTTTATTAGCAATAATAGTTCAGTAACTCAAAGAACAAGCTACTGAGGATATCAGTATATTTTCCATTCCTTGGTGTTGCCAAATGAAAGCTTGTTGCTGGAAGACACTCTCTAAGCAGTTACAGCTAGGACTCAATTCACAATTAGCTACACGACATCCCACGGCCTCTATTATAGAGAGTCCAGTTATGCTACTTAGTTGTCTCTTCTTGCCTTAAACCTAACTCCATGAAGCATACCTGCCACTTCCATCACCTCCCTGCACAGCTGAATTATGAAAGTGACCTAAAAGGCAGGAAACTAACTCAGAATTGTGTGTCACTCACAAAAGAGGCATATGCAGGTTTATAAAGGATGACAGCCACCAGAGCTCTCCTTGCATATGCAGCTGCATTGGGAAACATCTGAAGCAAAGGTTCTTCAGGAGCTCTCAAGGCATCTAACTCCTAAATATGAATGCTGCAAAATCAAGAAACATTTAATAAATGGCTGCAGCACTAAATGTAATTCATCAGCTTTTCAAATGATGAAAATATTTTTATCTGCATATTACTCATAGAATTCAAATCTACTGCAGCCTGCCACTTTACCTCTAGCTGTCTTGATTTACATTAGCTTTCTTTACTTTCCAACATATATTCCAGTCCTAATCCATTCAAAATTCTGAAGTGATCAGAATGTCTGCTGGTATCCTTGCAGTTCATAAACAGAGTTTTACAATAAAAAATGAGTGTTAAAAATCTTTGAATGTGAAAAGTACCTCAGAAGTACTAATTGTCTAAAACAATAATCTCTCCTGACTTGGTTTTCAAAAGTCTGGGTAACTATGGCAAAATCTGTCACTCTCACTGTGCAGTCAGTAGAGAGAATGAGGTACTTCCAGAGGACAATCAGCACGCCAAGACTTCAGCCCCAACCTGCCCCCACTGGTGATGACAAATCTCTCTCAGCCACCTCAGATTCAGCCTATGGCCACTGCTCTGACTTGCACATATTATAACTTCCAGGCACCTCAGGCAGGACAGACCTGCCAAAATATGCGATCATTAGAAGAAAACTGTATAATTTGGAAAGACTAGTCGATAAAAGGTTGCCCAGTTATTTATCAAGTAACAAGGCTATTGTTCTGAAGGGCTTGATTTCACAAGTGACTCAAAACTGTGCTTCATCTTATCCCAAACATACTTTCCTTGTGACAAAGTCATAACCCAACTTGATGTACTGAAATATTTCCAATGAGTGATTTCATCTCTCACCCTCGACTTCCGAGATGCATTGCTGCAGTTGCTACTAATGTTGTTATTAACCCAATTAACAGGCCTCATTTCAGAACCTTTATTCCCAGAACAGTCACTTGCTGCACAGCCTTGGATAAAACCCATAGCTACACAGTGATTAAGCTTTAACCTGAATTACAAAAGGATTAGAATTACCCAGGGATTAAAAAAATAATCTCACTTTGAAGGGCATGGGATGCACAGATGAAAATTGTTTTTATAGGAGCAAATTGTTACGTTGTTGCTAGTGAAATTAATCCTATTCTCTCCAGAATAAAAGTGAAATATCCATCAGGTTCCTTGTTCTTTACCTTTTAACAAAAAAAAGTAATTTACTAAAGGAGTATTTTCAAGAGAAATGTGGGAGGAAGAAACGATTAGGCTATGTCTAAGAAAAATGAGTAATCTATTAGAGAGTTTTGTGTAGCCTGAGTACAATACGGACTAGACAGTACACCGATTTCAGCTCTATAGAAACCCATGATGAAGTCACATCTTACAAGACAAATTGCAATAAACCATACAAACCCCATTTCTTTTGTTCCTCTCTCCCTTCAATAATCTTTAACAGTTTTCAGTTGCTATCTTATGGTCTCTATCTCTATACTTTTTGTATCTTCTTTAAGTATCAATTAAGTTCATTTTTAAACCATAGATAACACAATGCTATTGCTATTTTGCAGGTGACTTAAATTATGATTGCAGTGTTATTGAGACCATTCTGTGATTTTCTTGAACAATATCTAACAGCATCAGCTGCCTTTCTCTGTCCCCTTGGCTCTCTACTAGGCTTCTTCCTCTTTCAAGTGTCTCACAATGATGCCACCAAAGTTTCCTGGTACTTTTCCTGGAATTGCTCACAGCAACTTGCGCAACACTTGAAAAAGATGCCCCAGCTGGATTTGGGTTGCACTGCTTTGGGATGCTAACCTCATTTTCTTCCTATAAATTTTTGGCTATATATTCAAATTATTCCATGTTTCTCTTAAGATTACAGATTTAATTTTTTCCCTTGTTCTTTATTCAGAAGGCAAGTGTGGCTATGGGGCACTCCAGTGTATTTCACTGAAAGGAAAGGTTGCCTCAATTCTAAAATTAAAATTACAACATGTCATCTCTTTATCCACCTGGGGGTAAGATTATCTACGCAGAGTTAAGCAGCAAATGATAGTTATTGTGCAGGGTAGAAGCAGTCCCAGCATGCCCCCCCCCCCCCCAGAACACACCATGAAAACTCAT
>NW_008609227.1:40487-120475 GCF_000691845.1 Merops nubicus
ATCATGGAAACATCTTTGCATCCCTACACAGCGCCCCTAAGGCCTTCCTGTCTCTTGAAATCAGTAATGCTGCAATTTGACTTGTTTTCACAGAATCACTTTTCTTGGAAAAGACCTCTAAGATTATCGAGTCCCACGATTAACCCTAATCTACCAAAGCCACCTCTAAGCCATATTCCCAAGGACCACACCTACACAGCTTTTAAACACATCCAGAGATGGTGACTCAACCACTTCCCTGGGCAACACGTTCCAATGCCTGACAACCCTTCTTAGTGAAAATGTTCAGCTTGAGGCCATTCCCTCTTGTTCTGCCACTAGTTATCTGTGAGAAGAGACCAGCACGTACCTCTCTACAGCATCCTTTGGTGCTGTGATGAGCATAAATATTACACAATGACTATGACACAGCTTTTACACAAGCAAAATGCCTTATCAATTAGGATGATTTGGGGAATTTTCACTGAACTAAAATTTTTTCCACAGAAAAGTGCTAATTTAAGTTGTAAAATGTCAGTGAGACTGACAATTCCAATAATTTTATTAATTTTAAGTAGTCTCTCTTCCTGACATTAAAAAAGAAAGTTTCTCAGTGATTTGGAGCAATGTCACAGTATCCCTGTCTCCGCAGCAAAACTGCACAGAGTCCAGTTTGAAAGAATTACAAAAAAATCAATACTTTAGTGTGCGACCTTTTTTTCTGGAGATCAAAGATATTTTAAAATGCTTCCCTGTTTGTCATAATAGATGAATTACATGTTGTGCTTGCCTTTTCTGTCAATCTATAGCTTTTAAAATATTTATCTGATCAATAATCATCAAGTTGTATCTCTTTTAAGTTACTTACCAATGCTGAAACACAAATCATTGAAATAACTCAATGAAAAACTGTACATTGACAGGAGTAGAAATTACATAGATAACAATAAACAAACCACCAGGTCATAGGATTTAGAAGCATTTGTTGGTGTACAGTACTTTTAACTTTACATGCACATTAGATATAACTCATTTTCTGTTTATCTGTTTACTGTATATCTCTTTGAGGTGACTGTAATGGTATTTTATTGATCTCTACCATGTGTAATTACTGGCACAATTCCATAGCTGTGAGCTGGTCTGCAGGCTGTGGAGGATGTTGCTAACACAGAGTAATCTGCCCATAACAGGGTCTTCCCACGACATGGAAAGCCTTGAATCCTGATTAATGATCATCCTCACTGCTGAAGAACATAAGCCATGATCTGATAATTGGGTTCTAAATTAAAGAACCCAACCCAGAAAAGCACTTCTGCAATTATTCATGTCAAGCCTGGGCGAGACCATGTCCTCGAGACTCAATTCCCACCTGCTGAGAAATGCCAATGTATTGTATTTGCTCTAAACTCAAAGGGGGAAATTTTGACTATAGGCTAGTCTCTTTTACCCACCTCCCTACCTGTCTAGGTGTTCAATTTTATGCATTTGCTTTTATGAGCATGAGCTGGCCAAGTATATGTGTTTCTGCATGTATATCTGCTTTGGTCAGAGATACCTTGTAGTGAGTTAGTGTGAATCTTGTCATCCTCAAACCTGTAATTAAGTCACCATTTTACTCAGTCACTTACTATAGTAAGTGCTGTTAAAATCAGCCTTTGCTTTATCTCATTTTATTAATAAATCTTGAATTGCTGATAAATCAAACTGTGTCAAACGTATTAATCTGACACAGGTTTAGTCAAATAGGTAAGGATTTGCAGGATTGGTCTTCTGGCTCTGACTTGGGATGAGTCATTCTGAGGCAGTACTGTGCAAAGACTGAAAAGAAATAAGACCTTTCACTTCCAATTTCAACTTTGGCATGATCCAACTATTGGGAGTTGAACCTCAAACCCCTGCCCTGGGAAGGACCCTGGGAACCTGGGAGGGAAGCCGTGGGAGCTCACGCCAGTTTAGCAGCATCTAAGTAATCCAAAGGAGACACCTACTCACCTACTTCTAACTCTTGCTTCACAACTTGCCCTGCCTCAACATTGGGTGCCTTATCTGCACGATGAAGAGAGCTGTAAATCTAATGCATGCAGCAGCAGAGAAGGAAATCTAAAGAAGGGAATCCATCAATTCATGTTTCATATATCAAATACTAAAAAGCATTACACAGGGCTTGTAGGGAATGATGATTCCAGGTTTCAGCCAGAAAGAAAATGCAAATCTATAGTGACATACAGCAGAATAAACTAATTTAATTGGTATGGAACTCACAATATACAGTTCTTCAAGGCTTCTGACATGCCTGATTGCCCCATCTCTAATGTTTTGGCTCAATTATTTAAGAAAACAAAAGTTGTTACTCATTACAGAGGAGCACAGTTGACTCAAGTCTACCATTCATCGTGATTTCAAAGTAACACCTCAAGAGAGAACACAGTGTAACAAAATCCAAAAAGTTGCATATTAAATGATCCTTTGGCTCCACAGGAAAAGATTTCAGTAACAAGTACCCTCTGAAAAAAACATCATGTATATGAAAGAAAAGCAGACTCTGAGTTAAAGAACTAAAGTAGATTCCTATTTTTGCAGCTTAACTAATAACAGACTCTAGGTTTCCTCAAGAAAATACAAAGAATGGCAGTCACGCTCTATGGAAGTCACCTGTGTAATTATTTCTGGCATCTATTACATTTTCCATTATAACTCTCATATTCTCTCAAACCATTTTTTCTATGCTAAAGGCATCTTTCCTTTTCTAACTGGCTGCAATTTCACAGCAGGATGCATTTAGCAGATGAGAGACTAATTTTGTATTCTCTAGATTGTCGTATTTATTGGGAGCACCATGGAGTGACCACTAGGATACCTGGAACCTCATTCTCAATTACAACATGTCCTACAATGATTTAAAAATCGATTTCGGCAAAGCTAGCAGCTACATGACAACTCCAATTAACTGATACGTTTCAAATTACATAAGATATGTGAAGAAAACAGGTCCAAATTTTAGGCATACATTGCAGGACACTCATCATTTCATTATGAATAGAAATTATACTAATAAAATATATCACAGCTTCCAGGATCAAAGCCACAGAGTAAATTATAGTTCAAATTAGTTCCCCAATTTGCTGTCACTCACAGGAAACAGAATTTTTAATAAGTGTTGAAAACACTGAATAGCCATGAGGCATTTCCATTACTGTTTGAATGCATAGTGTTTAGACAGCTTTAATACTTTTATGGAGCAGTATATGTTTGTTGATTCAGGATCCTTTGCCTCTTGCAGAACTCAGAGTTCTGTTTTTTCAGCAAAGATTCCCTACTCCTTTTCCCACGCATTCATACTTGTAGGTCATTTCTCCATGACCACCAGGGATGTCCTAGTGAAATCATGGTAATTCAATGGAAGATCTTTCTATTATCACTAAAGGCCTAAAAGTTTCCCATAATGAAAAATAGGTTGCCTGGCAACAATTCTGAAGTCTTATGTTCATCTAATTGCCACTGAAGATGAAGAGCTGACCCATAGTCCCTATAAAATCAAAGTCCATGATATAAAAACTTGTTTTTTACTTCCTTATGCCACTGACTGCATACAAAGTTGGTGCATCTCTCCTTGTACAGCTGGTGCAGAGACAGAGGAGGTATAAACTTGGGTTACTGCACCAGATGATCTGATGCAGGTTGAAGTACATGTTTTTGCTACCAGCCATGCTTCTAGGTCCTCATTCTAGACAGCAACAAATTTTGTAAGAGATTAGAAAACAAAGCAAAAAATAATTTGATCATTCTATTTTACCTTATTTTTACAGTGCATAGGTATCAACGTTTTTTAGTGGTTTTATGGATATACTATGTTAGTTTGTGTGCGTATTTACAGAAGCCATGATTTTAATAGCTTCTCAAAAGTAAAAACCAACCAATAATGAAAGCAGTCAATTGGTACTTCAAGCATGAAATGTTGTATTATTATCGCTATTTTGTATAATTTAACAATATGTCTATTGAAAGGCTTTGTGTAATTGTAGGACAGGAGACAAGAATAAAATCAAGCAGAATAGCAAATGGGAGGAAAGCAAGTTAAGGTGGAAATGGAAATATGGAATCATTAGAAGCACTCCTAGAATATTCTTAAACAGAAAGGGAACAGTCTTCTGCCTAAATTTGATAAAGAGAAAATCACTACCAACATTACAATTTGGTATTAATCTCCTAGATTAAGATTTCAGCATTAGAGATTATTGATTTTATTGTCCTTGACTTAAATAGTGTGTTTTCCTGTCTTTAATTAGCTAGATAAAACTGCAGGATTGAATGCAATAATGGCTTACTTAGATATGTATTTGCTTGTTTGTCTTCTCAACAAATTCATATAAAGCAGATAGTTTAAGATATCAAATTGCATCAGACAGCACTAAGGACATAATTAGCCACAGGTAAGAAATCTGCAAACCTCACTGCTCTGTTCCAAGACACGAGTCCCTTACATTCCCTGGAATACTCAAGAAGTAGGTTGTGCTCATGGCATAAAACAAACTGGCAGAGGACATGATACTTTTGAATTTTAGCATTCTCTCAGTGTAGTTTCTTGTTGGATGCCAAGAAGATTTAATTACCTGTGTAGTGCTGTAGCTTTCACTGTGCTCATGTCTAGCTACAGAAGGAATGTCACACACACACAATGAGACAATTCCTGGCAGCTGCAATCATATGAAGCAGAACTAGAGAGCATGCCAGTCAGGCCTGCCAAGAAAAATACATGCAAATGGCTCCTATAGAAATTCAGTGCCACAGATAACTCCCCTCCTTCCCTCCTTTTGCATCTGGCCATCATGATTCTTGCCTTCAGTAAAGGCAACTGGCAGACTCGATGGCTTTTCATGCAAGCCCTCACTGAGGTGGTACTGAGGTCTCACTGTTGATTGTGCAGAGCTATATTTTAGTGCCACTGGCTAGTACTTAGTTAATGGAGAGGCAAGTCATAACGTACTGATGCAGCAATCTGTCGTCACAGGAGGTTCAGAGTAAAGCTGCTTGGAAATTGTAATAGAAAATGCCAATTCATTAAGCCAGGAGACCTCATTCAAAGCGTCTCAGGCACGCAAACATTTTCCAAATAAGAATGTGGAGGTGTCACTTCTTCAATTATTGAACTTTTATCACACTGCAAAGCAAGAATGAAGAAAGAGGCAAGACAACAAATCAGGTGTCATGCACCTGAAGAAAAGGCTATTTCCTTTTGCAACACAAAAATGTTGCACTCTGTCTGCCAGAAAACACTTAGAAAAAATATAGGACTCATAAGAGAATTTTGTGGTGCTTTAGGAATCGCAAGCAGATTAAGCAGCAGAGCTTCCTTGGTTTATAGATATACATCCCATTAAATAGAAGCAGAACTACACACTAAAATTGAAATCCATAAATCCATACAATAAAATTTAATAGTCGGCAATACCACATGATGCTATTGTTCTCCAAGAAGTACCAAAAGAGATTAAATGCACAGCAGTCACTGTTTTTTTGTAAACTATTTTCTAAGAGGTCTTTCCATTGGTTCTAGTCACACTTCAAAAGCATAATGTATCAGTAGGAATCATACTTCTAAAATGACTCATAACAGTGAGAGAGGCACAAAAAGACCAAAGACATACTTAGAAAACAGGCAACTTATTCATCCAAACAAAAGAATTTAGGGAAAACAGGCATACAAGGTGCTTCAAGCCAAAGATAAGGAGAAAATGCACACCTGATGGATTTCTGAAGGACTGAATAGGGAAGGTCCAGATTCCAGTGTTCCAACACCCTCATTGTAAAAAATTTATTCTTCATATCTAATCTAAATCTACCCTCTTTCAGTTTAAAACCATTACCCCTTGCCCTGTCACAACAGACCCTGCCAAAAAGATTGTCCCCATCTTTCTTACAGGCTCCCTTTAGGTATTGAAAGCCCACAGTAAGTTCTCCCTGGAGCCTAACCTAGGACCTTGCCTTTTCTGCTTCCTGTACAGGAAGCTAACAGCAAAATTTGAAATAACACCTACTGTTAAAAACTCTGTATACAGCAAATAAAGGCAACGAGAATACAAAATATTTTCAAGACATGTCACAGAGGTGAAAATACACATTGCAACTTATTCACACACTGTTAGCAAGACTATCAGGAACAACATGCTGTAGTGTTCCATTCTTCACTGATTTTAACACTTACATATTGTCAAATTTCTACTGTTTTATTTCCTTTTTAATTTTGGTAAGATTTGTCAAGCAAAGGTCTCAGACAGGCCCCCAGTTGTACCACCTGAGAGAGTTCAAAGAACTTCAGTGCATGTGATAAAAGCTCCAAATCCATCAGTGCCAGCGGAGATATTGAGTCATTTGACACTTCATGGTAGCTGGAGCTGTGAAACCAAAAATATTGTCATGCCCTGTAAAACCAATGGAGAGAAAAATCACATTCTGTACTTACATAGCCCATAGGTGGCTGCAAAGGGCTCAGCAAGGGGGGATGTCAACAATCACCACATAGATCAAATGCAGGATTTGTGTTCTGAATCTAAAAATTGATCACACAACCAAAATTAATGAGATCCATGACTCCATAAACTTATAGTGCATTGTTCAGCTGTGTCCAGGCATAACAGACAGAAGTAGGATTTGGGGTTTTTTTTACATGTACACAAGAAACACTCCAAATGCACCAGATATCCATGTGAATCCGCATGCTATGCTGCCATGAAAGATTTCCTGGCTCAGGGAAGGAAACCTCATAAGCATTCACTGAGCTGATATGACAGACTGTCTCATTAAAGATGCAGCTGCCTCACCAAGGACAATGAAACTGTGCATCCTTATGTTGACAGTGACAGAAAATAATGATAACTACTGCCATTTTCTTCTTTTTCTGCTACTGGATTTTGATGGGGAGGAGGGAAATGTGCCTAGGTGCAAACACAGATAATTATGAAATCACCTGCAAGTTTTTACTGACTTTGACAAGCATGCTAGGAAGCTAAAAGGCACATTTTAAAAAAAAAAATAAAAAAAATAAAAAATTTTTTTTTTTTTTTAAATTGTACCTAGTAAAGAGAAGGAAACAATATTCTTCAAGTGTCCCAATAGACTTTATAAAGCAATTTCCTTCTTAACTCACAGAAAAAGATTTCCTTCACCCTGTTCAATAGTTACAATAATTTTTAGCAGTGAAGAGAATAAAACATTGGAGTGAATCATCTTCAGAGGTGGGAGAAATCCCATCACCAAACATTTTAAAAGCAGGTTGAACAAATATCTGTCAGGAATAGTCTAGGTGTATTTGATACTGTCTTTGGGGAAGGGAGAAAGCAAGAGACTTCTTCGTGTCCTTTTCAGCACTAAAGATTTGTAATAGCCATTAAAATGCAGTTATGCAGTACTCAGGTGCACACTTTCTCCTATAAGAGAAAACAGAAAAGAAACTCAGGTCGTTTCACTGTCCATAACTGTCAGATCTATTTTATTTTTTTTCCTAATTACAATGTATAAATATGCACCATCTCTACCAATGAGTGAGTATACTTCCTTCTTCCTCTGCCACATGTGACATTGTGGAAGAGTTTCCAAAAGTGATCTCTAGATCCCAAGACCTAGCAACTATGAGAATGATTTGGGTGCATCAGTTCCTGAAACACTTCTGAAAATACCTTTTTCTGAACTAATTATTTCAGTGCCTCTGAAAGGGCTGCCCATCAGTTTAAGAAAGCTGAAGATAAAATACAACAACCTATCAAATCACGTTCAGTGGCATTTTTGTACAATAAGAACATGCCACAGGAGTACACCAAGACCAAAACCACGCTGCTCTGTCTCAGGTTAAAAACAAACAAAAACAAAAACTAAAACAAACAAGCAAACAACCACACATCTCTTTTGAACTGTAGAGACATGGAAGCCATTTAATTCTAGCATAGGAAGAAAAATTTGGGTTGTTCCCTGATCTACCAGTTTAACAAATGCCAGGGTACAGCAACTGCAGGGTCAAAAACAGGCTTCATATTGAAACTTAAGCAATGTAGAAATAAAATACAGACTTTCTATAATAACGGTAATCCATTTTAAGAGCTAATTCCCCAGGGATGTGCTGGATTCTCTATCACAAAGTCTTTGAATCAAGACTGGGTATCACTCTAAATGGTAAATGATAGCTCAGCTGGAATTAGTGGCGTGATTCAAGAAAAATTGGGTTGCCATGCTGATATACAAGAGGTCAGACTAGCCACTCATAATGGTCTGTCTGGTCTCTGCGTTCATGAACTGGCAGTCGCTGAGAGTGCTCTACAAATCTGACAAAGACGTCCATTTCCAATGCCTTAGTACCAGAACAAAGGAAGCAGAGGGTGATGAACAGCACTGGTAAATGAGCTATTCAGACAACAATAACTAAAAGGGAAATTCTTTGCTTTGAAAAGAGTTATGGTAGTGCAGACTTCCTTGCTTCTAACTCCCTGCATCCAAGTGTTACCTTCTGAAATGGTGTTAGCATTCTTTTAGAATTGTAAGTGAGGTTTTGTTGCTACCCAGAGCACTTGTAATATTTTAGCTGAAATTAACACAGGTCCTAATATGGAAGGATGAGGATTATCTGTGTGGGCTTTAAGGAATACAAACGGCAAAATATTCCTCACAAAGAAAGATAATGATACTCATAAATTTAAACTCTGGAAATTAATTGCTTGAAAACCAAAAGCTTGCCTTCACAACTTGCTACAAAAAGTGATAGTTCCCTTCTAGCTAGCAATTCTGATAATTTCTCTTAGAAACACTGTCAGACTGTGTCTAAAAGATTATATAGAAGACTACTACAAAAAGCAAAATGAGGTATTTTGTAAATTAGGGAGATCATCACAAAATAATTAATTCCATGTATTTCTTCATAGTTTAGTATTTTTCATTAAGTAAAGCCTTTTGCTTTTTTTTTTTTTTTAATGCATGATCAAAGACTATGTACATGGTTCTAGTAGAGGCTGCAGTAGTCTGTGATCACCAATAACAGTGTATGGCACAAATTAGAGTTACTCCATTGAAATTAAATGTACTATTGCTGCTAAATATGAGGGCTGAGTAAACCCACAGACTCACACTAAGTGCTACAAATATCAGTGTTAGCTTTAAGTGTGACTATTGGGAGTTGTATCTGTTTTACACAAATAATAAGCAAAACATATATTAAGTGAAACAATTGCAATAACATTGCTGCTTTTGAACACTGACAATAAAACAGAATCAATTGAAATAGGTACAGGTTTGGGTTTTTTTTAAGTTTCACAATTGCATTATTTCCCATTCTCATAAACTACCCTTGGGCATGAAAATCTCACTTTCGTGTTCTGCACAGAAAAAAAAACATAGTGGGGTTTTTACTTAATAACTGGGGGAGAACACTGTCAGAATTGTAAGTAATGACTTTAGGCTTTATATTCTATTCTTTTTTAGTAAAACTAATTTTCGTCATACTATAACCACCTCCGTTAGGCACATCGTCTAAGATGGTATCTGCTGAATCTGAATGAATCAGGCTTTTAACCTTGCCTTATAAATATAAAAATTGGTCAGAAATCATCTACTCTCTGCATCTCAGTGACTTTAAAAAGTCATTCACACAGAAAATTGGCAATCTGACAGCTCAAGAAGACTAGTTTCAGTTCCCTTAAGGAAATAAATTGGTGTCTTGGTTACCTCTATTAGATAGAGAAAGATCTTCCCTGAGGAAAGGCTGAAAGAAGAAGAAAAATGTTGACATAGATCAGGACATTTAGAGTTGATATGGATATCAGCTGCTGCTAGGTGAAGCGCATATGACCTGGCTGGGAGTGTCAGCAGAGCTAAAACAGGAGTTACAAGGAATGCAAATATAGCACAGAATCTGCAAACTAGAACCAGGCAACTGAAAGGGAAGAGTGGGAGCGATCTCTAAAATCAGTATTATGCAATGAAAAACAATCTGAGAATAAAAGTTCCTGACATCTGAAAATTAATCTCATTCTATTTGGTCCTTATTGAATGTCTAAGTTAGACACTGTCTTACTGTTGATTCAAATAGCTTTGGCTTAGTACCCTCTTTGAAGGATAGCACTACGTAAGCCTTAGTTCTGTGAAAATTATATCAGGGTGTAATGATAAAATCATATTACTATCACAAAGAATGGCACCTGATTTAAAATGGGGGGGGGGGAAATTGAAGAAAATAAATTATCTCTAGCCAGTCCCCCCAAATCCAATTGTGTTAGCATTTATCAAGCCCTCCTCCAGCAACACCAAGAGAAATTGTTGAAGAAGGAAACAAAGAAAAGATGTAACTTGTTTACCTTCTCTTCCCAGAGCAAAACCTTTGTCACCTGTAGAAGAAAGTCCTTTGACTTGGGAACCTTTGACTGAGAACATCAGTAACAGATAAGTGAGTCCCATTAGAAAACAAGGATAATGAAAAAGAGAAGATAATGTGGAGAGTCAGGGTTTAAAACAATGCTTGTGGTGTACATAACAACCCAGATACAAAACTTGAAACCAATGTGTTATCTGAGCAAAATGTTAATGCAACAAAGGCAGAATAGTTGATTCTTATAGACAGAGACTACTGGAAAAAGATTTGTAACATTTGTACATTCACTAGGCTGCACTATTAATAACTCTATTATCCAGAACATTTTCATAATTTGAACAAAACAGCAGTGCTTGTGACATATGCATATTATATATTGTAGAGGTTTACTTATTCACAAACCAGGTTCTGAAGCACTGCTTAATGTTATACATAATTCTTCAAAGAAGGGTTTTTGGGATAAGTCATCTTAAACTAATGGTCAGCAGAAAGAAGTTCATCACCTCTGTGTCTCATCCTAACCACGGGCCAGTGAGAAGTACCAGGGCTAAACCACTTTTCTGTCTGCATCAAGAACATCCATTCAACAGTTTAAGAAGCAATAAAGGGCTCCATGGAGGCAGACTTTTTTTTTTTGTGATACACACTGGATCACCAGACAGAGGAAGATTCCCTCTTCAGTGAGGTTAGTAGATGAGTCACATACAGAAGAGTGCACCTCACCTACTACAGGAACATTTCAAACTACAAACATTGAGTGAACCCATAATTACACAAGAAGATTGTCAAAACAATCCTCTGAATAAGCAGTGGGTGAATATACTCTGGAAGAGATAAGATAGGCAAGAAATAAGCAACCATGGAGCTTGTAAGAAAAGCTGAGAGAGGAACTGACAAGAAAAGCTAATGCAGCATATGAAAAAGATCCATCAGGACACATCCTTTTTTGTGCAAATACCCCCAAAGCCAGATGTACTGATCATCACCATCATCATTTGTGTAAAAGGACATCTCTATCCAACTAGATGGGGATCACCTGTGATATCAAATCCAGCAAAACGTACAGATCCCTACCCTTCACCTTCCAGGGCTCAAGTTCTTTACTACCTTTGTATATCATACTTAGCCAGATCTTAAAGTCCTCCTGCACCTTTCTGTCTTTTACTGGAAGAAACCAACCAGGGTGCAACAGTCTTCTTCTGCAAAGACAAGGAAGTCCAAGGCAGAGGCACATCTTAAAACATCATAGGACTGCAGCCTATGACAGAGAGGCAACCTCTGAAGCTGAAGGACTGGACTCCACTCAGAGATATCCAACTGTATGTGTTCAAAGGATAACAGAGAGTATCGTCCCTAAATCCACATCAGAGAGTTGGTTTTGCAGTAATTAGGAAGCTGAATTTCTTCTGGGGAAGGATCTCTGGCATGTAGTTCAGAGAGAAATTGAACCTTAGGATGAACTCCTGCAGCTTTGTGTAACCATAAGCAAACAATTCATGAGTACATTTGACACATAATCTAAAGCAAAGATCAGGTCCTGGAGATCCTTTATTTTCTTTATGTGAAAATCAAATATTGTAAGTTTTTATAACATATTATTTTACTATTATATGTTATATAATATTACTACTTCATAATATTACATAATGCCACATCTTTTTCTTGTATTCTATTAAGGTTTCTTAGAACACATTTCAGAAGCTCTGCAGATTGGGATTGGGAGTACAGGCTGGATAACAATATGATCATTCAAGATTGAAAAGGTACCAATTTTACTATTACATCATAATAGCAATTTGTGTTGTCCTTACAAGTTTAAGGGTGAATGTGGAGCCCTTGACAGACTGGTCAGCAATTTAAGGCAACGACTACCAAGACAATTTAAGTAAACTAGTATCAATGGCTATATTAAATATAGGAAAAGCAAATTTACTTACAGCTTTTAGAAACAAAAAAAAAAAAAAAAAAAAAAGAAAAACCACACAACACCAAACAAACACCCTAGCAGCCTAAAGATGCTCAAGAATTGAATGGGGAAAATTCAACTCAGGTAAAAAATGCCCAAATGGAGACCAAAATTCACAGGTGTGCAAGGATCTATAAAGCAGAGTCACATCCTCCAGGACTGTCTAAACCCACAATATTACCAGAGACAGGTTTAGAGGACAAACCAGAATCGGATTAAAAAAGCATCCTCAGTGAACTAAAGCAGGTTCTCACTTCATGACATTGTTTCTAATAAACACAGCTGTATCAATAGCTGTTCTTCACAGAGACAACCCAGGCCTTTGCTAAGTGACAGACAACACAGAAATCCACTCCCTCCTTGTTAATTCTTGTTAAAACCGGGCTTAAGGTATTGCAATATAAGAGAAATTACTGCAACATATTGAAACTTAAAAATAGAGAAAGGAAGTGAAGGAATATGGAGACAAATGTTCCTGTTGCCAAGCATCACTTCAGGTGAAGTCAAGCTGACAAACAGAAATATTTACACAAATGCGTTTTAGAGTAGCCTGTCTGATGTTGATTGTGAAAACATATCACAAAAAGAATTTATCAATAAACAGCAGGAGATACAGAAGTCATAAACAACAACCTGTCCTTCGAGAAAGACAAAAGGAAATGAACTCCAAGGTTTTATCCCAGGACTATGATGAGTATGGTACCTAAATAAACCTTGAGGAAGCATAATACATGAAGAAACTGTTTCAGATTCTGTTTCATAATGAAAAATATTGAACAGTATCGAAAAGAATGGATAACTGGGGAGAAGGAAAATCTGAGTCTCACTTTTATTTTCCTATAAATTATTCCTTGTACTTGATTTTACAAAAGGAAATCTAAACACTTGTATTTAAGTACTACTAAGACTAATAAACATTCAAAGGATCACAGTGAAAGACTTCCATCCCTAAAACTGAAAGATCTGGAAGCAAGCTTTCATTCAGAGCTTAAAGAAGAACCCAATAAACACAACAGAGAAAAGCAGCAAAAAAATTATCAAAAATTTTCTCCAGTAACAGAAGACAAATTGTTTCAAAATTCCTATACCTCTCCCATCTCATCTCCATGCTGGTACCACTCAGCACAGTGTTATGGAAACGTCAGAAGAAGAGAAAGAAGGGATCCTTCTCTTTGTTGATTTTTAATCTGTTCACAGCCTCTGCCAAATTATAGTCAAGGAAAAGTTAACATTCTGCTGTACAGGTGGAGTTGTGCCAGGGATGAAATGAAAATGCACCACCTTTCTGCTACTAACCTTGCACAACTCCGTCACAAACAGCTCTGTTCTTGAAATGTGTTAGCAGCTGTCTACTTGGGGGAGGAGCGGAAGAAAGCAGGGAGAGAAGAGAACACATCTTGGGGAAGCATGGAATACAGGGTGAAGGTAAGAACAGAGGAAATAGCTTTTTTTTCTTTGCTTTCTGTTAAAGTACTAAAAAGTAACCAGCTTTAAAATTGGGAATGTCACTGAATCACTTGTGTTAGTGCACTGAACAGCTGTAACTGACTAAATGTGTTGTCTTGATAAAAAGGGGAGTCTATCAAGAAAAGGAAAAAAAAGTAGGGTATTGCAGAAGTCAGTGCCAGGAGCCTCTACTGAACCAAAGCCTCAACATGATATTAAAGAGGAATAATGGTATTACAGAAAGTACCATCTGTTGTGTTTAGATCTGAGAAGTTGGAGGGCTGGTTAGAGACAAAACACTGCTCTAGCAAGAAACTTTATTCCTCAGGCCTGGAGACTAAAGCTTTCTTGAGCTGAGCAGATCAGATTAGACCCATACCTCCACATCATGTTCAGCTACATGCGTTTTGTAGCAACATAAAACGTGTGTGCTTAGGTGAAAGCAGCCTTTAGACCAGGTCACTGTAGACTTCAAAAAGAGCAGCTGTTGACACATTATCTAACAGCTACTGGGAGATGATTAATCACTCCATGTGCAATACAAAGCAATTTTTTTTTGGCATAAGCCATAAAGGAAATGTCCAGAAGCTTTGTACTAAATCAGGACTCCATGCTGTCCTACTTTTCTCTCCTGCTCACATGTTTTGGTTGACTTAAAAGAAAGCTGTAGACGGTGTCTGAAGATCAATACCAAGGATCACTGCTCTTCATAGAGAAAGAAACTTTCCAGTCCAGACTTATAACATGAAGAAAAACAACTAAGCTTGGATATGCTATAGACAATTAATGGGCTAAAAAGCCTCTGCCTCCATGCCACTGAATGCTGATCAATCTGACTTAACTAGAGTTAGAAAGAGCTGTACTGGTAAGATGGAATTACGTAATGCTACTCCAAAGTGAGACAGAAAATTTGTGAGTCCCTGAATTATCCCTTAACCTTCTGTTTCTAACCTCCAAGATTTCTCCCCTTGTATAATAATTTTGTGTATTTGAAATTCAGCTACTTGCCAAGCAAATAGTCTGTTTAAACAAACTAAGAGATTAGCAGTGTCTACTGTCTGTGATAGGGAAACAGCCAAGCTTTGATAAAATTATGTTTCAAGTTTGTCTTTACTGTTTTAAAAAAACTACAGCTGTTCCCTCCAACTTTCTTCAGCCTTAAGCTTTCTCACATGACCTTGAAGACTTACAAAGCTGTTCCAGACACTTGCAAACTTTCTGCAGCATTTCAAAGTGTCCCCTGTGAATTCCTTTTTATAGGCAGGCTTATTTAATGTAAGTTAGTTAAGCTGAGAGACTCTCATTTGAGATATAACTCTTTCTTCTAGAAAATCATACAAAATCATACAGCTACACAAAAAAAAAAAAACTAGAATTCACAGATGTTTAGTTAGCTCATACAGAATTTCTTATCATAAGGATGAAATCAAACAGAGAAAATCATTACCAGCTCCTAATTACACCAGAACTTTCTCTCTTTAATATCAGGAGTTATTTTCCTACAATAAAAAATTCAAGTATAAAATGTTTCCTAAAAAAAAAAAAAAAAAAAATAAATAGATTTGTTGGGTTTTTTTAAAGTCTTTTCTTGTGAAATTCCTTTATGATAATAACACAAATCAGATGAGAGTAGAGCACTGTCAATTACCTGAATATAAAACTGATGATACTTTGCCCTCTTTTTCTTCTTAATGAGTTCAAGCATTTCTTTATTCTCTTAGCCTGAATAAAGAGTGATTAAGAAAAAACCTTTCCAGGGTGAGGTAGCAAAAGTAGCTGTTCTTGCCCAGGTCAAATCAGCCCCACGAATAAAAAACTAAGTTCAAATATTCAAAAAGACCCTGAGGATATTATAATTGTCTGAGATTACTTTTTCTTATCTGAAGATGCAAGAAAGTCCTGAATTTTCTTTCCCATATTCTTAACATTCATATTATAAATGAAAATTTCTACTCTGGAAACTCTGTTGGTCATCTAAGTGCCCAGCCTTGGAGACAGACAGATGAGAAGTTTGCATTATTGGGGTATTCACTGACATATATTTAAAAGCACTGTCAGTCTTCTATAATGTTTGGGTACCAAAATACCAGAGGTATTCACAAGTAGGAAAGCATGAGTTCCAAGCAAGTTCTGTCTAAGACTTAGAATGCTATACAAGTCTTGCTTATGCAAAGGTTTATTATTTCACTTAATGATGCCCACCATCAGATGAACAGGCTACCTTTCCTTAGCTCCTAAAATCCTCTGCAAACTGAACTATTTGTGTCGTCAGTTAAGGGTGTGAAGCATCAAAGCTGTTGATCAAAGGTGATTACCAACATGCAAAAATCCCACAAGATTCACTTCAGAATAATGACATTTAAAAAATCACGTTTCCAAGTTTGATCTGCCCTCTGGCACTGAAGTCCACAGGTACCACAACTTTTAAGGATTAAAAACTGTTTTGATAAAAAAAAAAAAAAAAAAAAAAAAAAATGAAAGTTCTTAAAGAAAGGAGTAGGTTAACATTCTGCACAGAGTGCCTCATATGATGGAGCTCATGACTAGCACAAGATATTGACATGGCTAATGCAGCCACTTGAAATTTTTTGCTCCGTAGAATGGTCCCAGAGACCCTCACACAGCTATTAGAAATCAAATAGAAAATCTGATAAAAGTAATGATTTAAAAAAAGCTGATATGGCTATGACAAGCAAAAGCATTTAGAATCTCTGAGTGTTGCTGTAGCTCAGAGAATCTCACAAGATACTAATTAATACAAGAACAGACTATGGTCTCACTGGCACAGAAAAATGCAATCAATTAGAAGTGAAATACACGACTCTGTAAGGACAGCTCAAAGATCTAACAGAAATAGAGATGAAGGGAGGGAACCAATGAATACTACAGAAGATGAGTTAAAGCTTGTAGAAAAAAGATAAAGGCAGCAAAACAGAATGATTAATTGCTAGCTACACTGGCTGAAGGGTGTGAGAAAGTCTTTATCAATTACAGAGAAGAAAACAGCAAAGCAAATGCTGGAAGACTAGCCCTGCACTTAGCTAGGTGGGTGCCTCTTTCTCTCAAATTAATGAAGTGTTGCATTAGCACAGCTGAGAACAGATTTTTGCCCTGAGACACTAACAATTCCCTAGCAGCAAAAGTCTCATAGCCTTTAGGAACTCCCAAAGGAAAGAGTGGAAACTGCTTCGCTCCAGTTAATTAAAAAATACGTGTACGGAGAACTCTGGAGAATATATGCTAGGGAAAAAAGGACAAATATCTTAGTTTTACATTTCTGATTCTTATTCTGCATGATTTCCATTCACAGGCTTATAAACAGATCGTTGCTCACTGATTATTTTTGTTGAAAGTATAGGAGATGCAGTATCTGTAGGGAGAACAGATCAGGTGAAACAGTGTTGATTTACAAGACCTAAACGTGTGCCATCTATTGAAACATCTTATCATTATCCATAACAATATCAAGTCAGATTTATAGCTGCTGCCTTTTCTGAAGCATTCAGGAAATAAATAATTTCTTTAAAAATACCATCCCTTATTCCTTATGCAGCCCATGTAAAAAGCCCTCACAACTGAAGTCTCTGCATTTCAGGGAATCATTACTATTCTCTCAGTGTTCTTCTGGAGGGGGAATAAAAAGTGGATGAAGAGATCAGGACAAAAGGCAAAGCTGTCAATGGCCAGACAACTCAACATGATAGGAAGGAGCTGTGCAGTCTCTCTGCGTGGTGAGTACCCTAACACTCTCACAACCAGAGACTTTTTGTCAACAAGGAAAAGACCTTTACATGCAATGACTACTGAGTGTTATCTCTAGGCTTAGATATTTGCAGTCCTAGGGACTTCATCTGCTGTCCTATTAAAGTTTGTCTTGATGTCTAATGGAATTGTCTATTCTGTAGTTTAAATCCAATAATTTCCTGTCAGTTTTCAGCAGCCAATGAAAATAGAAGGTAACTACTTGGAACTCTATGAATTCATAGACTTCTACCGAATTTCCACTCCTTAGTCTGAAGATATTTCTTTCTCTAGACTCTTTCCTCTCTGACAATTATAATTTCTAAGTTTTCAGTCTCATTACTAATATGTCTGTTTTAATCATTTCTTTGGAAAACATACTTCCAAAAATCAATACTTCTGTTCAGTACATGAGCCAGTTCATTGTTGCTGAGTGAAGAGGAATCACTTCTCTTTCTTAAATTTTATTTTAGTATACCATAACTGTTTTAGCTTAATTTGAATGTGGTGTACTAGACATCATCTTTGCTAGTGTTTTCTCCACTAGTGGAAGGATACTCCATATTCAGTTGTCTCATTCAAATTCTAATATTTGTCTCCAAACTGTCCATTTTTATGACAACCTACAACCCCAGCTGCACTATATAAGAATAGAGCCTATCTAAACTAACCAACAGGAATTCTTTCACCACAGGCCAAATTTGCCAAGTCCAGCACCTTAGATATAAGAGAAATGCAGAAGGCTCTTTCACAGCAAGGGCTGCATCTCACATGCACAACACATTACCCAGTCTTCAGTCATCCCTCCTGATCCCACAGGCCCAAATATGAGTCTACGTTACCTTTAACATACCAAGAAGCTGTGCCTGGCTTAACACCTGGGAGCAGCAGCAAACCACCATGTTGTTTTACAGCAAGGAGCATGATATGTAATAGGCCCCAGCATTACTTGAGAGCACGCTATCCCACTGACACTGTCTGCCCCACACCCTCCACCTCTTACTATGCCCCACAGGGACACACGCTCAAGCCAAAGACAAATTAAAGGTCCAGCAAAAGGAACTCTCCATTACTAAAAAATGAGTGCAGTCAGGCTGTATTCCTCATCTTTCACACCTTGCCAACACCGATGCATGTTAAAAATCTGAATTTTTCTACTTGAGGTACCGAGGCCTACAGGAAAACCTACATCTGCCTTTCTCTCACTTCTGTAGTTGCAGCACTCACTGGTTGTGCCTTATTCAGACACCACTATGTCCTTTATGAACACCAGGAGGAGCAGCTGAGTGATACCAAATAGCCACAATTGTTCCAGCCACAAGCACTCTGCATGGTACCTTGAAATTAGAAAAAAAATATTGAACTGCAGCAACCCAGCACCCCCTGACATACCAGAGTCCTCCTGTATATTATTATGCTCCCCAGATCATAGACCACAACAACTCACTGCAAACTCCAACTTCAAAGACTGGTGAAAATGCAGATGCTTACTCAATTTTATATTTAATTTACAGTATTTAGTACACGTGTGCCAAAAATCATCTCTGGCTGAACTGTCTTACTATAAAAATATGAGGAAATACACAATCACAGACAATATCTTTAAACAGAGGTCAGCTATGGCTTCCATGTATAAATATCTCTGCGTGTGAATAAATTTTTAAGCAATATCATACACATTTTCTTTCCTATTTCCACTAATATTAATGGAAGTTATCAATATTAGTTGCATGTTATTTGTTCATAACATTGATTTCCTAAATTCACATGTTAGCCCAGTCACTGAAGGGCATAGCATGCTGATATACAATTACAAAGTTAAGGCAAGAATTTATGATGTGATGAAGAACAACTCTCAGTCACTGAAAATTTAGAAAATAACTTCTGTTTTGTTTTGTATTTTTTTTATTTATGGAAAGAAAATGCCTCATTCCCCTCAAGGGGATGTGAAGATGTAAGTGTTCCATACCATCAGTGCCACTCATAGAATGATTTTGGTATTTTAAAAGACTTTTGTGTTACCTTCAGAATTTCAGTCAACTCCTATAGTCCAGTCCAGATGTCCTATTCCAGGTGCTTGTATCATTTAAGCCTTGCTTGAGTCTTCAAAGTAGTTTTTTGATTCAAGTTAATCCCTGCTGGCCTTCTGCAGTCTCTATGAGTTTTCCCTATCACTGTTAGCTTCTAGTGCAGCTCTCTCCTCAAGCTTAGAATTACTAGGTCAGAAATACCATGTTAAACCAGCTACCATGTTCTTTTGACCAGAGCTGCATCGAGCACCTCCAGACTACACTGCATCATGCAGTTTAGACTCGCTCTCAAACTACCAGCATCTTTGTTGTACCACCAGGCCTGCTCTCAGGAAGATTTTGCTCCAGAAGGGGCCACGGAACAATAAACTGCTGGGTTTGTAGCTGCAACCAAAGTAATGAAAGACAGTGAACAAAGCAGATTTGGTTTTGAAAACTTTCCTTAGTCATCACATCCACAAAGTTATTCAAGTGCCTCTAAAAGTTATACACACCCACCTTTCACGAGCCTCAGCACCTAAAGTTCCAGCAAAAGGTAAAAGCTTCTCTTCAACCTATGCAAGAATTATTTAGCATGGGAGGCAGTAGAAGTAGGAAACACAATTGTGTGCTTCAGTTTCCGGGGACTTCACTGGGTTTTACGTGCAATTGTGAAAGCTTCATTCAAGCCTGCATCACACTTTTGAATAGATCTGCAGATTGAAAAGGCCTTTCAAAATTATACAGAAGATTTTTAAACTGTGCCTCTCTGCACCTGAACTTCTCAGATATTGCAAAATGTATTATGTTTAGTAGAAATTTGGGTAAGATTTGAGGCAAGTGTGTTTTAATATTTGGTATCCAATGTCTCCCATTTCTCTAACTGCAGCTTGAAAGGTGTCAAGCAGAGTGGCTAACACTGTCCTTTCAGTTCCTCTGACAAATTTATTTATCTCACTGAGCTCCACAGAAGTGAAAATGAAAACGGGGTTATCTTCTAATTTTTTTTCTAACACAGAATATTTCCAAACTGGGGCAATATATAATCACACTTGGTGACTCAAAACCATGTATTTGTCTTTCAGAGAAGCTCAGGCTCTGTTGGGTTAGCTAGATTTAAAGGCCAAGGAACTCTCTTCTAAACTGAGAGCATTTGCATTTGTGTGGCTGGAAAGGAGTTTTTGCCAATTCAGACTTTCTGAAACTCAAAAGGTCAAAGATCAAAAAAAAATCTCTGTGCTGCATCCAATGAGCCAGTAAACAAAGACTCAAAGTATTTGGTAATATTATGTTCATGAAGGGTGTACAAATATCTTCCCTCCTTTTCCTTGCTGTAGATTTCAAGTTACTTTTCTGACATTGCAGTAAATGCAAGAAAAAGCATTGAAAATAGATCACTCCATGAAATGGAATTATTTTATTTCCAGTCACATGCAGTACTTTGAAGGTGAACTCTATTTCATTTCCTGATGGTACTCTTTCCTTTCTATTTTCGAAAGCTTTGTGCATGGGAGAACAAAGAGAAAGGATTTATTCTCTCCTGATGTAGTCAGAAAAAGGAAAATACAATAACGTAAACGCAGAATAGATCTCACTAAATAGGTATTGTTCTACAAGAAAAGAAGACATTTAATCTCTTGAAAGAAATATGACACTAATAAGTTTTGTACAGAAATCTAGTTAGTAGAACCCAATCTAAATGCTCCATTTAGCACATGTAATTCCTTATTATTCTTCTAGTCATGCATTGGTGTAAAGAATTTGCAAAGAAACAAAATGCGTAGGATATAGATTGACAAAGACCTATAACAGGTAAGAGACCGTTCCTCTGTTATTTTGGGCAGCCAAGTTATTTGATTTGAGTCATAATCTTGGCAAGCTCTTAAAAAAATTTTAGGTTGGCTGCCTCTGCAGTCCTACTGGGAAGCTGGTCCAGAATGACATTTCTCCCACAAAAAAGCTTTCAATCAATTTTCATTTGAAATGCATTCATAGTTAATTTGCCGTGTTTCTATAGTTGTTATTTCTTTTTATTTCTTGTATTAGGTAATTACTTAGTTTGCAGTTTAACTGCTTAATTACAAGTTGTACTTTATGAATTACAAGTGGTTATACCTAAAAACCAAAAGGTTGAGTTTCATTTTTATGGCAAAGGCCTGTGTTGTTTTCTGTTTCTAGATAACACTGAAAAATATTTAAACCCTGTGTTTTGTTTTGAGTTAGAACAGAAATACTTCAGTGATTTTACTTTTCAGCCAAATCTCTTCTAACTAACTGCACTTTCTCAAATTGACAGCATATTTTTGCAGGCAATGTCTGCTTCTAGCAGTGATAATTCAACAGGCTTATAGTTACTACCAGGTCTGCAGAGCAAGGTCACTGCCAAATCTTGTGTACCACACTAGGGAGCGCCATAAGTAAAAGGCCATATCTGCAGGGAGAAACAGACAGGACAGGTGACCCTAAACTGACCAGTGAGGTGTTCCATCCCATACACATCATATTCAGCTGAGGGATCACGAGCATCAGGCTCTCTTCTTCAACGGCCAGCACCCAAGGAGAACTCCAATCTGTTTGTTCCTGAATCCAGCTCCTGCCTGCCGCTATATCCAGTCTATGACTTTCCCAGTGCCTGCCCACAGCATCAGTGATGAATAGTGACATCAGGCAGGTGGTCTCCAAACTATTTTTATATGTAGTTGTATATATTCAATTTTATTATTATTTCATTAAATCTGTTTTCCAATCCATAAGCCTTTCTCCCTTTCCCCTTCAGGAAGGGAGGGGGGGTTACAGAGGGCAATCTGTCATTCATCTGTTGGATGGCCCAACCCTAAACCTTGACATCCAGTAATGAATTGGAAATCCAGTTCTAACAAAGTAATTACGAATTTTAAAAAGTGCAGTATTCAGTGAAGCAAACTTAACTGCTACACAGGGAGAAATTCCTTCCTTTATACATGGGCTACATAGCCATTAATTCCTACTGCATCACTTAAAATGGGGATTAAATTGCTGGTCAGTAATCAGAGTGTCTCTTTGCCCAGGGCTGTATTCTGCTTGATGGAGTAAATCGATCTCAAGGACTCCAGTGCCACCTTCTGCAACTTCTTGGTTGCTTTATACTTTAATATCACAGCTAGATAAATGGTAATAAATACAAATGTTTAAGACTCCCAGCCACAAACCTCAGCACTTCCTAGATTGTTATAAATAATTCGTGATGTTTCTGAGGGGCATGGGAGAGGCATTCATTAAGGCCAGCCAAAAATGAAATGCAAGAAAATGCTGTAAATCCCACAAGCAAAAAATATTACCGATTCTAACAGAGATATAAAGAGGAAGAATTTGTGCTTAAAGATTTCTGTGAGCGTCTGTGTCAACAGTCAGCTGCTACAGGCATTTGCAAAATTTCTCATCTCACCCTGGAGACCTGTCAGCACCTAACCTTGCTCCTGTCAAGTGTTTCACCATATTTTTTCTCTGCTTGCCCTTTATTCCAGCCCCCTAAATGCTGGCATCCAATTGTTCAGCTTCTGCTTCAGAAAATTGTATTTCTCTTCTCACCCAAAGAAGATGGTTCATTTTGGTTCCAAGAGCTGACTTTTAACCTTATTTCTCATAATGATGCCTTTCCTTTGCCAGTGCCAATTACCACTGATTCTGAACCCCAGTTCATCTGGGTTATATAAAGATATGATCTTGCTGAAAGACCATTATTAATAGCCATTAACTCCTCATGCAGAAGACCATTGCTTTCTGAATGGAGGAGATGCGTAGAGTGAAGAGACCTCACCGCATGTTTTTCAAAGCTCCCTTATACTTAGGTCTGAATAAATCACTAGAGCTTCCCATAAAAACACATTTGTTTTCTTCATGTCTAAACTTAACCTCTGATATACAGAATTAATAAAATATTCCCATAATTTATCACCTAATACAAAATCCAACAGGTTTCTGATCTCCAAGTATAACTTTAACCTTAAAAAAAAACTTTTAAAATTGTTTTAAAGAGAAATAATTCAAAACTCACTTGCAGCAATAATATGTAGTACAATACTTGTTACTAAAATATTATCAATTAACCTGTCATATAAATAATTCTGTGGCCACATAACTCTATTCCCTAGAGAATAATCAGCTCTCAACCCTCAGTAGGTCAGTCTAGGTATCACTCAGGTTTCACTTAGGCTTTAATTTGAGAGTTCAATGAGTCCATAAGGCTTAATTTAGTCCCCTCTGTGGATGATTCTCACCCAAACAATGGTTATGTCTGAGAGTTTTCTTCCTCATGTCAGTGATGATAAAAACTGAAATAATTTTAAAAGAAGGTTCTTAGGGACCAGACAATATATGATTAGATCATGTCAATGTTGATTTCTTGAGTGGTTTTAGAATAGAGTATTTGTCACCTTCTTTATTAGTGGTCCATTTAGTAAACATTTATTAATGTTTACTAAAGGTTGCAGACGTTAAAACCAGTGAACAAACACCCAGTTTATCCTATGTATTTCTGATTCAGCTTAAAAACTCATTTTTAGCTCTTTTTGCTTAATATAGAGTACAATGTGTATATACCACCCTCTTTTACTCTCTTACTTTTTTGGAAGCAGGCACATATTTTGCAGTATCCAATGTCACTTTCTGGCTATTTGCCTTGACAAAATACTTAGCAAGGAGTTGCCTCTTGTAATTTTTTAGTATGAGATGTCTGACTTGCTACCAATAACACTAGAAATTAGAGTCAACTTTGAGAACTGATAATTGAGGTTCAAGACTCAACATTTTTTAGCACAGTCCACTTTTCATAACAGGAATTCTGTGAACATTGCCATCTCAAGTCACTGGAGAGCAGGATCATGCATGCCATCCAGTTTATTCTTTACTTCACAGCATTTAACACTCAAATTTCGCCCAAGACTGTGTACTAAGATGATGACAAAGTCATCATTGGTAGCTTAGTTATTTTCTTACTGACTTAAAGACAAGTAAAATGACACTGATTTTCTTTTATTTGGATTTAATTCAAGAAAATGCAGTTTATAACAACATTTTTGTCTGCAAAACTGCAATACAGATGTTTATACATCTGAACTGTGTATTGATATTTAAAATTCTACTCTCAGCTGGGTAAATATTGATTGAAACACCAACTGCTGCCAATAAGAATTGGTGTTTTATGAGGTGTGTCATCCATCTGTCTATTCAATGGAGAAGTAGGATTGTCCAATTAGCACAAAGCTGGCAGCACCTCAGAATTCAGTTATAAATACTTTCCACAATGTAATGTAATGATTTAAAATACACTTTATTTACCATGTCAGGGTTGATTTGGTGTTTACTTTTTTTCCCCCCCTCTCATTTTCACACCATTCAGGAAAAAATGATATTTTAAATCAATGTCAACAATTTTGGTTTATACCTAATGTTCACAACCAAGAATGCCCAGAATGCTGCTGTTTCCTATCAATGGTTTACGTAGGTCTCTTCTGCTTAGCTTCAGTGTATCTCTCTCTCTATTAAAAAGAAAGATTTGATTCAGTGTTTGTTCTAGCACCAAACATTGAAGGACTCATATCATAATCCATCACTCAGAAAATATAAATGAATAAGGCAAGGTCTCTAAGTCCTTTTACAAAAGTATGAAGAGCTAGCCATTTATCAGTGCTCACACAGGTAATATTGGGACTTTAAAAGCTGAAATGATTCATAAACCTTTAAAATAGCACCTTTTTCTACATCTGAGATTATATGAGATTCCCATCTTCCCCTCAATACTGTTAATTCTTTGAAGCAGAATCAATCATTTCATAATATGGCTATGTATTGTACAACACAAAAGCCTAATTCTGATTTTGTCTGTAGATACTATCAAAAATAATAATTAATTTTTGGGAGTATCTAAAAAATGCATTTTTCTTAAAATGAGAAACGTATGCTTCCATGTCCAAAAGAAACTGTATAATGTACATATCTTACTGAAAATTTTACATCAGGGAAAAATATTGCACTAAGTTCCTGAATGGCCCTACATACATATGGTTAAGAAATAAGATTTCTGTTGCAATGAAGTTCTTTGTACTTTCCCCCTACTTCTGTTTCAGCATTAGACCTGGTCATAAAAAACATATTGTATATGGTATGATGAATAGCCAGATAACAAGATGATACTACAAAACAATAATTACCATGAGTGCTTAAGATAAAAGCAGGTGAAACATTTCAAACTGTAGCCCTGTCCACTGAAATGTAGCTTTTCAAAAGCAGTGATGCTCACAGCCAAGTAAAACACACATACAAGTCTTCTATAATCTCCATAATTAAAAGCTATGGGAGATTCCATTTCACATTAAAAAAAAACCCCTCACACCACACATGCCTAGTGCTTGCACCAAAATACTCTTTTAGGGGAAAACACATACAGGGCATCTCATGATATTGCAATTTACAATCTGTAGAGATAAATCCAAACAACAACTAAAAAAAAAATCTCCATTCAGACTTTTCCTGAATGTTTTACTCCCATGTTTTGAGCACAAATGCTATTGCGCTCCTTTCTTGGCCATAATTGTATGTTCTATTTTAACGTATTTATATTAATTCTGCCAATGGGAAGAAACTTTAGAATAAGATGAGGAATGACCTCTTACTTCACCTTGTGGTTTTTTGAATGTTTTGATTTTTTTTAACAACAAAGGAGCAAAATTAATGAAACATTCTCATGTACTTTCCGAATAAATTCCTGAATAGACAGAGATGAGTTAAATGAGCAGCTCAAGAAAGTTCATACACTAGCTCTCTTCTCTCTCTCAATAACTAGAATACAGAAATTATTGCTTGATATGTCACATGATAGATGTTATAGTAGATTTTACCACAGAAACCAATAAATTCCCTTTTCATCTGGGTTAATGAAAAATGAGATCACTAACTCACTACAGATAAGTAACTCCTTACCATCTGTCATAAAGGTATCACAGTCAATATTTTGGAGTGCTCCCAGAGAATGCTGCTACTGCTTCCTCTGGTTAAAAGACACGAGCTGCTCTCCAAGATAGGCACCTGCTCGGATCTTCCAGGTCTGGGAGCCCGGATCATTCAGAATTCTTAGGACTGACAACAACATCCACAACTAAATCTATAAACAGAATGGTTGTGCTAAGGAGAGAGCACTCACACAATATGATCTCTTTATTTCACTCTACAATGAGCAAACATGTAAACATGTTTTAAAAGGACCTTTGTTAAAGGCCCAAACCAGAAATCTAAACACATTAGAGAAGGAAGTGTGATGGAGAGGCTGGCAAGAAGAGGTGTCAAAGACAGTAGTAGACACCTGAAAAAGTAGCCAGGTGCTTACCATTAAAAGCTGATCTCCTTGCTGACATGAGAAGGGAGAAACACATACTAGAGCTTGGCAGAGCCACAAGATAATATCAAACAGCATGACATCTTTGACTTGCCAATGGGCATCCACACAGACAGGTAGAAAGACAAGACAGACCAGCAACAAAAATTCATTTGAAAGACACTAAATAGTGCTGGCAAGAGACACTCCTCTGTGAAACCTGTATGCAGTAAAGAAGCAATGATGGTATAAAAACCCAAGCACAATAGAGGAGTTTGCAATAAATTGGGGAACCATTGTGATTACATCTGTAGCATCACACAGGTCTTGGAGATCCTTTACTTCTTTTACATATATTGTGCTATACATGATCTAAGTGGCTGAATTTGAACACTGGTTAGGGAGCGGAAGGAAAAAGCAAAAAGGAAAATGAGAAAAGATTGTTCATGTGGCAGTACACTTTTTTACTCTGCCTTTTGGGTGAGGGAGCCCCAAATTTTGCATTTACAAACACATTTTTTAACAAAGCAAAGGCAACATTGTTATCTGCAAGCCATGGCATGCTCACATTCATACTCATGTTCCTGCTGCTTTTTCCCCCTTACTGTGTTTGTCAGCTGTCAGCCTCTATGAGAGAGCTGCTGAAGTAAACTTAAGGAGATTCAGTGCCTTCAAAGCACTGACACATTCAGGAGCTGCCAGGGGCAAAACATACAAGTGCTGCAGTAGACATGTACTGAAAGGCGGAAAACAGCAACAGAAACCCACTGAAAAAGAGGAAAGAAAAGATACAGAGAGAAAAGCAAAAGCAGAATGACTGTGTGGAATACAGTGTAAAGTACAGCCCCAAGTTTTCAAATGGTAATATCTAATACGTGTTGAATCTCCAATTTTCACCCACAGGAACTGGCCTGATTTTATAGATTCTTATACAACACTGTAGGCAAGAAGGTTAGAGTACCATAAGAAAACAAGGCTCATACCTATCCTGCAGAAAAGTGCCAGCCCTGTACTGCTCAAATATGAAAACAAGATCTCTATTCCCTGAGGTATGTGTGCAGCCTTTATTCGTAAGTGTGAGATGACCTAAGTGTATTGTTCATTTCAGAAAAAGGTTCAGGACTGGGCTCCGTATTTGTGCACACTGGTTAGTTGCAAAAGAAAAAAAAATAGATTGCTTTGAATCTGGTTACTTAAACCAGTATATCTTTTTTTATTTTTTTTTCCTGGGTAAGGGGCTAGGAGACAGGATGAAGACTTCTACCAAAACCATGGAAACTTAAAACCTTGCAATCAAATATTTGGGAGGGCAGGAAGATAGAAGGATACTTTCTTGTACAAAAAATGCTTCTCAGTTATAAATTCTCAGACCACTTTTAGTACAAAACAAAAGTTTCAAAGTTAAAATGCAGTTTTAAATGTACAAAAATTCTCTCTCACCACCTGGTTAACGTATGTGTGATCTCAAACTGTGCTGCAGATATAATGAACCAGAACTTATCTGAGAAATTCTGGCATGATGGCCATCAACAGGAACACAAAAAGTTTACACCAGCAAACCTGAGAACAGAATCTGACTGCCTCCATATGACCAAGCTGTTCATTCAGCCAGGCTCTTCTGCTGTCCACAATGGGCCCTATTAAACAGGCTGTTAATCTGCATTTAAATGTCTTCACATATACAACAAGATGTTGTGCACGGGCACAGTTAAGCATGTAGCTAACATTTTTTCTCTAGCTGAGATGCTTACATGAATAATGAAGAAATTGAATCAAGCTGGATTTATTTATGATTTCTTTGTTTGCTCGTGACAGGGTAGAAAGGATGTGACCTACCTTAAGGGGTTTTTAGATCAAACATAACACTAAAAAAGATACTATTATTATACTGAGCCAGCATATGCTACAATGTAAAGCTCTGACTGGAAGCCATGAACATACCCAATCTTAGGTTAAAACACCCATCCTCAGTTTAGCCTCAAGCAACTCAATGCTCTTCATACGTTAGCCCCAGAAGTATTTTTCGGAGTCCCGGACAGGTTTCATAGCCTGTACCAATACAGACCATTACAGCTTGCTGAGCCAATCCACTTAAAGCTCATTCTACTGTTTTAAGCGTCAGTTAAACCTTCAGACTACAGAGTAGAGCTTCTCCTTGTGTAACAACTTTCACAGGCACAAGGGTTACAGTACAGCCAGGAACGTTGCACTGATTTTCAAAAATTCTCTATTCTTCAAACCTCGAGACATCATACAGAGGCCAGGCAAATGAAGCCACACCATGAGGCTTCTTTTATATTAATCATTATGAATTACATGTATACTGCATAGAAATATAATTCTGCAATTAGCATCATTCAGTAACTAGTAGCCAGTGAGGAATCCTTATGAATTGGGGAAATTCTGCTGTAGATAAGCAGTAGACTGAGTGATGTTTGCAGCAAAAAGCATTGAAGAAACTCTAAAATCATCCCTTTGAAAGTAGGCAGGAGGAGACAGACTCATAGATAGATTACAAGGTTACAACAAAATTAAATAAAATAAATGGAAACAAGTTGGATCTGGATAGCTGAACCTCATTGAAAAGATGGAATACGTCTCAATACAGAATTTCTGCATAAAACAGATGTTTCTATCTCCACAAGACTGGAAAGAATTTTAAGAATTGGAGTAAATGAGCTCCCACTGTGATGAAAACAGTCTACTGTCTTAACTATATAAACAGGTGAGGAGTAAAGAGAAATAGAGAGCAGATTTTTATTTTTGCCCACGTATTTTGTAGGCTGGTTGTAAAGCTGGGTGACATTTTGTTTTCTATTCTTTTAAAATCATGTTGACAAAATGAAGTAAGGTACAGGAAAAGATCCACCAATACATTTTTAGGGTTGTAGAAAATATCCTACAAAGAGAATATTAAAGACCCCTAGATGTTCAGTTTATCAAAACAACAATTAAGAAATGTGAAGATCTTTATATTGTAGTCAAGACAAGGAAGAACAGAACACTAAAAGCCTTTGTAATCTAACAAGACAGAATCCAGATAAATAAGAAGACATATTCTTAATCACGATACATCTGCGGGGACTGGTGGTGGATTTGCCAAAGTGCCAAGTTTTAAGACTGAGACTGGTTCTCCTCCTGGGGATGATAACCTTTGGCTGAGCTTTAACAAGAGCACTTGTCAAATGTCAGAATTCAATGGGGATTGGAGGAGTGAAGGTGAAATTCAGTACACAAGTCAGGGATCAGACCAGATGACCTTCTTTTGGTGAGCAGTCGCTTATATAGCAGTTCCATTGACCTCAGGGCCCTTGTGAGCACTGAGGAAATTGGGGAAGTAGGTGGTAGTTATGCATTGTTTTGTTGTAGACTAATCACATGGGGAGAGAAACCTTAAGAAGAATCTTTTTCAAACAGTTCAGCTTTTCCTAGGGAACTTTTGTCATTTTGCAGCTTTCATCTAAAGCTAAAACAGGAAGAATCCAATTGCTAGAATGGATACAATATTTTTTTTTCCTCCCTTCGCTATACATTTCATACCAGTTCTGTAGGACTAACCCCAGAAGAAAATTAATGGTCTGATTATACAGCATTGCAGTGTCTCAGGTAACAAACGCATGACAGCTATTTAACCAACACCTGGGTAGCCAACTGATACGGGTGGCATTAGTGATTTTGCAGGAAGTTAACTAAGTACATCTATCACTTTGTCATGTAAGGTAAAAGAAAGCATCAGTCAAAGAATAAAAAGGGAGTACTCTACACTTCCTTTTTTAGGTTCTGATGAAATCTGTTCTAAGAATCAATACAGTTGGAGCGGTGAACTACACTCAAGTTGATTAAACATAACAGGGATAGAAAGGGGAGGAACAGGGCCAGCAACCGACCTGTAAGTAAACAAAAGGAAGCATATTACAAGTGAGCAAAACACCAAGGATTTACTGAAAAGCCATCCAATGGCCATGCCCTAAAAATTTGCTCCAGGGGCTTAGCTACCCCAGTTACCTTCAACTGAGTGTTTCACCTTGGGCAGCGACAAACAAAATCCTCCTAATTCACAGACTGCCAGCACTCCCACAATCAGATATTTCCAATACCTTCCTAAGAAGGTCCATACAAATTATCCCTCTTTGGGACAGATTCAGAGCTGGAGTGAATTAGCACCTTCACCTGTAACCTCAGTTTACAGGAGCTGGGGTTTCAACAAGCTGATTTTTACAGCTCCTCACTGCAGTAAGCTAGTCCGTAGGATTTCTCTCCTCTCCTTCCTCCCTTGAAGGACAGGCATCATACGCACTCTTGTCCATTGCTTTTCCTTTTGCTAAGCCTGAAAGTCCACTTCAAGGGAGCTCCTAGCACACAAGCAGCTCTTCTGATCTTTTGTCATCCTGAAGGCAACCTGCTTGTTGCTCAAGCCTTATCTTTCCAACACAGCCTGCAGAACACTTATTCAGAACTGTAGCTAGAGTTGGTTGAAATATTTTTGTTTGGAACTGTGCTTTCAAAAGATTTGCTGCTTTTCTAAACTTTCTTTTTATTTATTTTTAACATCCATTTTTAGAGATTTTTAGACTCATTTTTTAAAATTTTTCCTTCCTTAAAAGAATGAAAAGTAACAGAGGAAAGTAAAAGACTTCAATAGAAAGGATAATACAAAAAGACCAGAACATAGCATCTGACAGATTCTAAGTTAAAAATAAGTCTTCACAGGAATATTTGAAAAGCAAATCTACCATTTTGAAAAAAAAAAAAGAAATAGGAAAACATGTCATATTGAAAAGAGATCGATATTCTAATCCATAATCATCTTAATTGTATTAGTAGAATATACACTGAGATCTGTTTCAAAAGAATAATGGTCTGTAAATAGTAATCTATAAAGATCATCTACACCTCGTTTTTAGTTATTGTGGAACAATGTACCTTTCCATGTGTGAAAATAGAAGAAAGAAATATATCCTCATGTCATACTCCTAAAGCTTAAGTCATCTTTTTTTGTTGTTGTTAGCAATTTCTCCCTTCTTTAGAGCACCATACACTTTCAGTAGACAAACCCATTACTTTATAATGCATTAATTGCTTGGGAAACAGCTTGTGTCACTTTGAGTGACAGACAGGAACAGGTTCCTCTCATAGCAGACAGCACAAGTAGCACCTGACTGCAGCCTGCTCAGATTAATAGGCTGCCAGTTCCACCCTTAAATTTGGGGGGTAAGCATTGCTGGTACCACAGCCTGGATCTGCTGTGCTGCCTATCAAGTGATTAGTAGGTGCTCTCAGGTTCTTCACCTTTCACCATCAGGAAAATCAGTTCCAGGGGAACATGGGAATTTGCATCACAACAAAGTGAACTGGTTTTGCCAAGGCTGCTGCTGCAAGTATCTTCACTATGGAAATAAGCAGGTAGGAGGAAAAAATAACAACTTCATGCTTTGTGCTCTATCTCTGTACCAGCGATTTTTACATTGATTCCTTAATTGTTAGCAAGTTGATTACAATACTTAAAATTAAGAAACGCTGAAAGGATTGGCATGTTCTTTGGGCTGTTTAAGAGGCTAAGCACCAAAGCCTCATGTTGTTAGTCCTCTGTGCAGGGCCTGCACAGGACTGTCCTATCAGCCAGCTCCAAGCTCAGGTCCCTCTCTAGCAAAGCATTTAAGCACAGGGCCATTAAGTGATTCCAGTGGGATTATTTACTTGCTTGTAGTTAAATGCACACCTATTCATCTTTCTGAGTGAAGGGCTAAATTACTTCAAGGCAGCAACCCAATCCACACTGCTTGGGGCAATCTGAAAAGCAAGGAAATAATGGTATTTCACATTGCTCCTTCAGCTTGTGCTGATTTTCTGTTCTTGTTGGGCCAGATAGCAAGGGGCAATTCCTGTCTCACATTTATGCAGAGGGTCACCCTGTCCCACAAGGAGCACTAGAAACCTGCTTCCAATGCTGCACAGATGCCCTCCTGCTGCACCCTCATTACTAGGGAACACAGGCTTCTCCACTGTAGCAGCATTAAATGGGACTGCAGGCAATCTTACACTGTTCTTAAGCTTTCAGCTGCTGTTACCAGTTTTTTTTCTCTCCCTGTGGCATGTAAGACATTTTGCAAAGATGCTTTTTCAACCTGTCTGCAAAAAGAAGTAGGCTGAATTGTTTTCTGTTAAAACTCCAGGAATCCAAAATCTCTTGTCTTAACACTGAGGCAGCATAATGGGATCTCCTACCACATTTTGATTATGTCAGTAATCAGAACAAGTTTCCCAAGATACATCTGACCTTAAAACAGTAGGAAACTGCCACATGCCTGATTTCCCCTCTTTTCCTTTACAACTTAATTTCCTGCTCAAATAAACAAGATTCCTCCCCTGATCACTCTCACAATAAGAGTAGTCTCCCACAGTCAAGACTGAGACATGTGTGCTGTACATATGATAAAGCATATTAAATGTTTGGGTTGTAAATACTTAAGTCCAAGTATTTTACAATACAGATCTGTGTCCCTAAGAAAGAGACAGACCATATGAACCATAGGTACATGGATGGAAGTTTGAGAGGTATTTCTGCAAACCTCAAGTATCCATCACTTATGTTGCTCTTTGTCCCTGATCTACAACCAGGAAGAAAGGATAAAAGGTTGGTTAGAAGGCATTTGGATCAGGAAAAGGAGGAAAAGACTGTCCTTAAAGTGGTGCTATTCTCGTTTGAGTTACTTTCCCAAAAAAAAAAAAAAAAAAAAAAAAAAAAAAAAAAAAAAACACCAGCATGAGCCATGAGTAAACAAATCCTTTAGCAATTTGCCAGATTCCTTTTCCCCTTACATATAGACTGGTGCTTACCCATCTCACTCTTCACTCTGTGAAGAAAAAGAATTAAGAACTGAGAAGTGCTAAACAGAGCACAAGAGTAGGGGAAGATTTATAAGTAACTTAGATAAGACTAAAGGAGGCAAGTATTAGTTTACAGTGAAGGAGACCAGAGCGGTTATTGACCTAGAAACGTACATCCTCAGCAACACCCCAAAGGCTCCAGCTTGTCTCCTGCAGTCCTGCACCTCTCATGCCTCCTCCCAACTCTATCATTACAAAACATGGCATCATATGAATATACCCCCAGCTACCAGTAAAACAAAAGCTATACTACTTTGATTACCTACGAGAACAACTCTGCTCTATGGGAAACAGTAACATGGCTAAGCTATCTGCAATGTCCTTGGTAAACCCAGCTTCTAAGCATGCAACTTCAAGTGCTCAGAAGTTCTCAGCTATTATCCTTGGAGAAATTGCCCCTACCCTGGAAGTACAGAACGACATGCAACTGCAACCTCTCCTCTGTCAGGGTGTGTAACAGCCCAACTAGAAATGAGAATCAGGCCCAGTGATATTTCTTTACCAAATTAAGAGAACAAAGGAAAAAAACCAAGGTAACACTAGTGCACCTCATCACCAAAGCATTGCACAGACAGCAGAAAACCCACAGACATTCAGTTGTGCTGCCATGTTTCTTTTCCAAAGACTAGCCTGCTTTAAACAGACCTTCCTCCCTCTCTGCACCGATCTGTAGATATCCCAACAGGAACAAAAAGCACTTTCAGAGTGGCTTTCTTCTTTGCCTTTTAAGAATGATGTATTTGTTGTTTATTTTATGTGAACACTGAATATTTGGAGGCCTAATACAAGCATCTGTAAGGCATCCAAGATTTCTAGTGTAATCCTGAAGGGAAAATATACTGATCCAATCGCTTTGGTACTGCATCACAGAGCACTGAAGAGAAAAGTCAATAAAAAGCATCAGAGCACAAAAAGGCAAGCTGTAATCAATATCTGATCTTGATATGGGCTGTCTGTTAAAAAAAAAAAAAATCATTTAAGACTTAAATTTACTTCCTTGAGCATTCTGCTTAGATAATGAAAAAATTGAGGAGCTATTTCCTAGTTTATTCCTTTATCCTGCCTTTTTTTTTCCTTTTTATCTGAGAAAGCCAGAAAATATTTTGATACTGAGTCAATTAACCAGGCAGAATTTGGCAAGAGCACAGCGGTCCGTCTTCCATCTTCTGCAAGTTAAATGCGGTTATGTCAAAGTCACATGCCTGCCAGCTACTCAAGGGCAGGAAAAGTCACCAAAATAAAAAATTGCTCATGCTTTGTTTGATAAGGAAAAAATAACCTTGGACCAGCATATCTTAGCAATTCCATCCTTATTCAAAGGAAACAATAGAAAGTAGCAATAGCTTTATTTTTTAAAAAAATATTTAACCTTTCAGTATTTATTTTTCTAATTAGCCAAACAGTACAATGCTTGGCTAAGTGCAAACCTCCTTGACATTGTCTTCTTAGCGATTCATCCGAACACATGGTACTCACTCTCTGAGAAATATCTCACTCATTGAGTTTAGAGATAACCTAAGCAATAAGCTTAAACTAGGCACCTAATGACCAAGCATGGAGAAGTCAGATGATTGACAAAAAAAAAAATTGCTGGAGAATGACAGGCACATGCTTTGTTATGAATGGCTCTGTTTGAATTGAAGTTTGACTCTACTGTTTATCCATCATTTGGTAACTGTAAAACTTAACTATACCCCTATCACATATTTTAAATGTAGCAGTGGCTTTAGTTAGAATTGACACATCTCTACATATTAATGCCTTTGACTTTTGGCATTTTAGTTGTTTATAAACCCAGCTGTAGGTACACTTTGTAGATGTTTTCAAGTCTTCCTTTATATGTATTTAGAATCATAGAATCACTATGGTTGGAAAGGACCTCTAGTATCATCAAGTCCAACACCCATCCCAACATTCCCTTATCCACCAGACCATAGCCTGAAGTGCTACTTCCACTCGTTTATTGAGCACCTCCAGGGATGATGACTCCACCACCTCCCTGGGCAGCCTGTTCCAGTGCCTAACCACTCTCTCAGTGAAGGAATTCTTCCTCATGTCCAATTGAAACCTTCCCTGGTACAACATGAGGCCATTTCCCCTCATCCTACCATTAGTACTTTGGGAGAAGAGACCAACACCAGCCTCACTATAACCTCCATTTAGGTAGTTGTAGAGAGCAGTAAGGTCTCCTCTCAGTCTTCTCTTCTCCAGACTAAACAACCCCAGTTCCCTCAGCCGCTCCTCCTAAGGCATGTTCTCCAGCTCTCTCACCCACCTCATTGCCCTTCTCTGGACCCGCTCCAGCACCTCCATATTTTTATCCTGTGGTACCCAAAACTGGACACAGTACTCAAGGTGCAGTCTCACCAGTGCCGAGTCCAGGGGCATGATCACCTCCCTGCTACTGCTGGTCCAACTGTTTCTGATACAGGCCAGGATTCCATTGGCCTTCTTGGCCACCTGGACACACTGCTTGCTCATGTTCAGCTAGCTGTCCACCCGCACCCCCAGGTTCCTTTCCACCAGGCAGCTTTCCAGCCACTCCTCCACAGGCCTGCAGTGTTCTCTGGGGTTGGTGTGACCCACGCACAGGACCCAGCACTTGGCCTTGTTAAACCTCACACAACTGACCCCAGCCCATTGCTCCAGCCTGTCCAGACCCCTCTGCAGAGCCTTCTTACCCTCAAGCAGATCAACACTCCCACTTAATTTTGTGCCATCTGCAAAATTACTGTGGGTGCACTCAATCCCCTTATCCAGGTCATGGATAAAGATATTAAACAGGACTGGTCCCAAAACTGAGCCCTACGGGACCCTGACCAGCTAAATGTGAAACAAGTTCATCTTCACCCCTTTTCCCCATTTAGAAATACACCGTGCAGTGCAAAACCCTCATTTTTCTCCATAGTGGCACATCTCTACTGAGAAAGCGAACCCTTACTTCTACCTTGTTTCTCATTCCGAGTTCACTTTAGTTACCATACTATCACAGTTATATGTTGGAGGTTATTAGTGTTCCCAGGATCCCTTAAGCATCTTCTTGTAACATTGAGCACTACAGAAACTGAATTTTCATCCTTTTTCATGAGTTGGGGGATGCATCTTTCCATTCCCATTCTGCATGACAGCCTAGAGATCCATCTCTGTTGCACTGCAAAATGCCTTTGAATTTAACACAACGTCCATCTTTCTCTGTTAATTTTAGTTATATGGAAATAACTATTTCTATAAACTTATTCAGGAATTATGCCTTAGATGACATTTGTTCCACTGTCTTACCAAACAGAAGAGATAGCTTAAAAAAAAAAAAAATCTCTCTCTCTTTAAAAGTGTTAAGTGCATGGCCCTTTAGGTTCAAAACATGAAAACCCAAATTGTTATGCACTTTGCTACCAGATTTCTTTTCTACTGGATTATTGTTAGCAGTCTGTCCCTGGCACAAAAATCCAAAGGAAAAGATCTACACCTACTGCATACCTATAACATCTCAAAATCAGCTGCTATTCACAATAACCTTTTTGCATCAAAGTGTCAATATCAGTGGAGAAAAATAGTTTTTATATGCCAAGAATATTCATCCTTTTAAGACTGAAGCCAAAATCTTCTCTTAATATTAATGGAACTCATCCAGCCTTTACCAGAAACAAGGCTTTGAAACAGTTACCAAGTGTAGAGCTTTCACTCAACAGCCATCTTCTTTTAAAGTTAAAAACTCCCTTTGTGAATATTTTTTAAAGTGACACAAGCTAAAAATTTCAAAACACCTATGTGACCTGAAAGACCAGTTCTCACTTTAAAAATTGTAGGCATACAAATATCTAACCATCACTGAGAAGTTTCAAAGATGTGTAAGTATGTTAAAGTTTTGAAAAGGAGCTACATGGTCCTAAATATCTTCCAGCTCCTTTCAAAAACAATGGCAAGTCAAGTGTGTTATAGCCCTAGTCTCACTTTTTTATGCATAAAGTCATCCCTGGGGAAATAAAGTTGTCAAAGCCAGTGCATCGACCATGGTAAATGTTTTCAGGACTGGTCCTGTGCCATACTAGGTAACTACACAGTGTTAACATCCAGTACACATGCGGATGAAGTTATGGAGGCATACAGAGAAGTAGCTTTGTTGTAACTTTTCTCTTTGTTGAAAAATAAAAAAAAAATGTGAATTAAAACATATTATCCCTCTTTAGCATTTTTAAATTATTGGTCAGAAATTTTGACTTCTGACAATAAAAACTTTATATTGTTTATATACTCAAGCTGATGTCTTTGAGACTAAGACCTGAACTGATAAGACTTCTTGCTGATACCACTCCTCACTGACTTGACTTTTTGAGAAAGAGGTAGAGGTATAAAGCATACCAGAGAAAATAATCTCTGAACTCTTTTAACAATCTCTTTGGAATAGATTGAAAGAAAATATTCAATCAGTAAAATAAATAAATAAAAGCATGTCCCATATACCTCAGCTATAATCATCATATACCAAAGAGCTTCAGTTGTACAACTTGTAAAGGGGGAAAATGCCATACAAATGACAGCTTAAGTGGTGAGAAGAAGTTAAACTTATATCTTGGAATGTCATTTTAGTATTGGTTGGTCTCTGTTAAAAGATGTGAATTTAATAATTCCTGGGGTTCCTTTAGTGAATTTGTTTAGATAAATATTAGTATGTGAGACTAACCCCTGAGCAAGCACAAATTAGAGCACACTTAAATATAGCATACATTCAGATTTCTTCCTCAGGCAGTTGGATGACCTTGGCCTAATGATACTTTATCAGCAAGCCACAGGAGTCTAACCATCAACGCATCATTTTCTTAATACATGCCTGATAGCCTTTAAAGTTGTACCTTATAGTTGTCATCAACAGTACTGAAATGTAGAACCTAAGCCAGAATTTGCAGCAGCAGTACCTTGATAAATAGTTAATGAAGCTTAAAATGATTAATAGCTGTTTCAATCATATTTCAATAATTGATTATCGAACCCAAAACTGAATCCAGTGTGCTTATAAGCTGTAAGAAATTGTATGTCTAAGATACTAGTTGAAGTTAATTATCATTTAACAACTCTGGAAATATTCAGTGTGCTGTTTATAGATGACTTAAGCAGCGATACTGGGGAGTTTTCCAAATTGCTTACAAGACACCTTTTAAAAGGAAATTCTTCATCTTAAAAAGGCTTGGAGCAGTGTTAAGTTGCTAACCAGAAACCCCAGCACTTTAGCTTTGCAATTGAGCACACCACAGATACAAACTTTCAGGATCTGTGTGAAAATCAGTATCATTCATCAAAGGATTCTTGTTTGCCAGCTATTACTGCATCTATGACAAATTTTCATTGGTTTCTATGACAGAAGACTCTGGCAATGCTGAGCATTACAAACTCATTTGTCTTGAATCAAGCCTGTCTCAGGCTCCAAAAAGCTGATACAATGCAGAGGAGAATAAATTCTGCATTGCTTTACATGGTAGAAAAATGTACAAAGTACACCAAGTTAGAAGAGGGCAAAGAGTACCTCTGCCACAATGTCTAGGAGTGCTGACAGGGCAAGCATCTGTTCACACCTCAGCACCTAAATTTGCACCACCCAAACAGAGTTAGCTAGCAGGGATTGTGGTGTGCTCTTCCATCCTCACTTACTGAAAGAACAGGTGGGGCAACTGAGTGTTCGTGCTGCCAAGGGGGGAGAGAACCAAATCGCTTTCCGTTGTCACACACAGAGAGTGAGCAAGAGGGGAGAAGTGCAGTAAGTGGAGCTCTCTCCTAGCCCATTCACACACATAGTCATGAGCACTTCTACAGCAGGTCTACAGGATCTTCCTATTCCTCTATCAGTTATGGCATGTAGTCCCTCCTTCTATTTCATGGGAATTGGTCAGAGGCTGATCTTCCTTTGCAAGACTCTTTGTTCCACTAAACAACAGAGGTGCAATGAGGTTATTGACACTGACATCCTTTCCAAAGGGCTTTGACCTCTACCTGCAAAAGTGTATCACAGCCATGGAGGACAGAGAGGGAAAGCCTCCAATGACATCTGTGTTGTTTCTATCAGTAATGTCAAAAAATAAGAAATGGAAAGATCATTGCTTCTTTGTACATCCCATGTTATAGCAGAAGTAAATACTGTGCTGCCTGCTGGCAAAACCCCAAAGGGTACTAAAACAGTTTTCATTAACCTTCTCCATTCTTTTTTGTTTGTTTGTGTTTTTTTTTCCCCATATTGACAAATGGGTAGCCAATATAAATTAGTGTTGGTTAGACTCAGAAATAATGCCCGTAGGCATATGGAAGAAATGACACGAATAACTTGTAAGTAGTGCCAGTCAGTTTTCAGTTTTCTCCACTTCTTGTTATTTGGCAAGATGGGAAGCACAGCAGATTCCAGTAACCAATTCAACCAGAGTAAGGTAGGTAGAACAGCACCTCTCTCATCTCTGACTTTCTTCTGCTTGCACGCTAAAAAAATATTCAACTATATCCTTAGAAAACTTCATGTTCAGCAGCTAAGATCTGTGGATAAGACACTTTCAAAACCATCAAGTATATCCTGTAATTATGGAGCAATGGGCAGGCAAGTAGACTCTGAAGCCAATTCCTTGTGGAAAGCTGTGAGTTGCAAATGGTGGCTCAAAAAATGCCACAGAAACTAAGAATTTAGACAAATAAAAGCTATTCTGTTCAGTGATGTTCATAACCCCTGTTTGTTGCTTGTGAGCATGCTGACAGATGAAGCTTCATTCACAATAACATTTGGGAGAAGTTTATATTATTTCCAGTGTGTATGCTTGCACATAAATATGTGTGCTACCATGAGGACATATTTGCAAGACAATCTGTTACAGCTTTCTCAGAGAGACAAAAGGAGCTTTGTAAAATTATTTCAATGACCAAGTATACAGCTTGAAGGGCATGCAAGAAATACCATCCATGCACAATCCCCAACAGAAAATACATTATTAGCTCTCAGAAGTTTAAAGACACAGTGGTGTCCAGCAGAAAACCCTGGTGCCACATTTGCAAGAGCCAGTTATTACTACAATGACAGAGAGAGGCAGCCAAGACAAAGTCTGGGAAGAGAGAGACTGTCCAAATAATCATCTTCAGAGGAAAAGCAAAATCTTTGGACAGTGTAAGATCAGAAGAAGAAAAATCAAATGCATCTCTGGATCTGCAGTAGCAGGGATTCAACATTGCCAGCCTCTGCATTTAAACACCAAACTTTCGTTGACTAAACAAAAGACCACTTCTGTTCTCCAGGATGCAGTTTCAGTTCTTCCATTCCTTTCTTTGGTTATGTTCCTACAGGAAGATCTAAAAAACCCACAAATATGATGCAAATTTGGCATAAGCATGTGACTATATTGCCCTCAAATTACCCACAGCAGGCACCATGGGCAAGCTGTTTGGTATCCAGCTCTGCATTGCCTGCCACTGTTCATATTCACTACAGGATGCAAGCAATGTTCCACCATAAAGATATTTGTGGGTGGCTCCTTGATAAGAATAACATTTCTTTTTGTGATATGATCCACTGCTTCAGAAAAAAAAAAAAAAAAAAAAAAATTGGACTATCTTTGCATTATGTGCTTCATATCTCAACATGGCAAAGACACCAGAAGTATGTCTTAGCATTTCCTGAGTAGCTTTCAAAAACAAGCAAGAGCAAAAGCACTGCAGAATGAGAAACATTCATTACTTCACTTACAAGTGATCCTCAGACAACTACTACTGAAAGGTGCTGGCTACTGTGAGGCCACATGATCCTCCTCCTCCCCAGCTGGCTGGTCATAAACTTTGTCATCTTCCTCTTCATCAGCAGAAAGGGCCTAGCCTCATACAAAATGGTGTCCCAGATCTTCCTATAGCAAATCCCAGAAGTAATTAGGGATCAGACCTGTGTAGTAGCTTAAAACTGAGACTCCCCTATGAACAGAAAACCATTCTCTTATAACTTCATCTCAGATCCTTAATCTTTAAGTTATTCAAGTCAGTAAGATCCCCAGGTAGATATGCTTGTTGTAGTCCGTGGCTTTGTCCCTTGAGTTCACAAAAGAGACATAATCACACCCTGTCATAATCACACCATATTCATTGTTCCAGCCCACACCAGGTGAGGGTTACAGAGCTGGGGAAATATGATTGCCAAGTTCTTATGTGGGGTGTTCTGGCTCTAGGTCAGACACTGGCACTGCCTCTAGTGACCTGGCTGATTGACAGGCAGCGGCATGCTGTAGTTCAATGTGCATGAGTCAAATTACTAGGTACAGGCAGAAGAGAAAGATTAAGATCCAACAAGCATCCAGATGACAGAGAGAATGCCTTGGGCTTATATAAGGATGGCAGCATCCAGAATAAATCTAGGAACTGGAACACTAAGATCTGAAACGGGCACTGAAAAGCACTGACAAGGAATCTCATGGTTTCCTTATACAAGATCCAGTCTTCCAAGGGGACAGGAACAGGCTACCTGATACAGCCTGAAATTTTCAAAATGAACGCTTCCCCTTCAGAATTTGTTGAAAACCATAATCAGGCATTTTCTTCTTTTGCTTAAAGATTTTTTGATCCAATATGAAACATCCTTAGACCAGACTGACACAAGGTTCAGCATAATAAGCACAGACAAATACTAGGAAGCTAGTGAGTAGAGGAGCAACTCAGAAGAGCAGGCATGTGGGGCCTTTTGTATGTCTGACAGACCACAGAGTTAACGCAGAAAAGCCCTGGCGTCTCATAGTAAGCTGGAAAAAGGGTTAGTGTGATCAGGCTGCAGGTTAGGAAAATAAGGATTTATATCCCTGTAAAGATACACATGGGGAGCTGTTCATAACCAATACAAAAGGAATCATCTGCCACCACAGTACAGGAAGAAATCATTTTATCTGATGGTAGAAGGGATACACAACTGTAATAAGAAACTGGATTTTGTTCGATTTTTCCAGTCTATTATTCTATATTCCTACAGTCAGGTCAAGTGACAACATAGATTGTGGGCTAGCCACTTGCAGCCTCCAACAGCTGCTGAAAAATGAGACTAGGGGAGCCTAAATCAGTAAGAAATACTTTCTTTTAACATCTCTCACCCAAGAGCAAACTGGACGAAGCTTTCTCCACCAAAAGTCCTGAAGAAAACCTCTTCCCTCTCCATTGGCCTACCTCAGAAGACCAAGTTAAGAAATCAACCGTTTCATTTATGTTATGCCTGTGATGAGACCTCCCATAAACAAAATGGCATTTTTGCCCTGGCAAGACAGCTGAGGAGGATATTACCTTGCTTGCCAGAGCCCAGCAACTATTGTAGAGTGAATTTAGCAGCTAACACACAGTATTTCTGAACTTCAGGCTGTTTCCAATACCTCTCAACTTTTTATTCATTATAGTATTTCTCCTCCCAATTCAAAAGAGACCAACAAATTTCTCTCAAAGACTTCAAACATAAAACCAAAGCAGTGTCTTATTTTTAATATACCTAGTACTACAGCACTTCTGACAAGTTTTATTTTCCTTTATACATAAACCATTCTGGTTTGTACCTATTATATTCCAAGTGTTCTATTAGTCTTGTTTTCCTTATAGTTTCAAGCAATTTGGTATGTGCTAAAGGAAGATGAGGTCATGGTCTGTAAATCCCAAAACCATCACAAATGTCTTTTTAAAGCAGAAGCCTTTTAAAAACATTTGCTGTTGATCAGTACAGCACAATAATAGCTGATTTAAAAGCTAAGGCATTTCATTCATGCTAAAAAGAAAAAAAAATACAAAGGAAATTTAAGAAGACTTTCATGTTTTACAAATGTGGTTACTCTCTCATTTCATCTTATGAAAAGATAGTGTTTTTATGCTAGGATTTCTTATTTTCTTTCACTCAGCTTGCCCAAGCACCAATAAATTATAATATATTCTATACAAACCTCTTCAAGGCCAGGAGTTTTGAATACTATTTCTTTGAGGGTTGTACTTGTAACCTCTTTTTTTTTTTTTTTTTCCCCTTTTTTCATTTAGGTGGACTGGTGAAGGTTTACTCTAAGTTTAACTGCGTTTGTCTAGTTTAAACAACATTTCTGCTTTATTTTAAGGGCAGAAAAAAAGTATCCCTAAATGCTAGTGTGATATAAGCAGGTTATAAATTGCATATTTATTATATTTTTTCCTCTAAATTTCCTCACTCATCACACAATAGCTTTTCATTTGCTTTTCTTTGTCCTCTGTTCTGCCTTTTAGTTTTCTCTCTCCCAGGTGAGACATTAGTAATACAGCAGCAATGACTGAAGCAGTCAAACCCATGATATCTGAGTGGGTTCAAAGCTAACCAAAACAAGTATGCACAAAAACTGACTCTAGAAATAACACCTTCCTACCTGGCAGACCTGCTTCTTAGATGTATTCAGTCACAGCAGTGCAATATAGCTACTACCTATAGGCATTTACTGCTTTTCACTCCATATCTCCCTGAGCCTCTTACTGAAGAGGTAAAGATGACAATTGTCTTCTTTGGTGTAGATCCCCCCAGAACTATATGCCACATACAAGTCCCAGCCACACCTTTAAAAAGGTGCTAGAAACAAGTTTTGCCCTGGGTATTCCTGTGTGCACGGCTGGAGTTCATGGGCAAGGACTGAAAACAAAAGGAGCCAATGCAACATCCACATCACAAGGTGGCTGTGGGAGGTGTAGTGCCCAGAACAAATAGCAGGTGTTTGCTTAGCAGATGAGAACATTTGTAAAATGGATGTTGAAAATGTTTAGAAACAGCAACTGCATTGAAAAACAATGACTTTTGTAAAATTTCTTTAACCTTTTTTTTAAATTTGAGTCCTTCAGCACTTGGCCACTTTGTAAAATACAGCGATCTGTACTCTAGCATTTCATAATTTTTTTTTACATAGTTTGCAGAACAATACTGATGTAATTCTCACTGATAAAACAAGATATGTGGCCAACTCCATTTTTTTAACGGTTACTAAATTTCAACAAAATCTGACAGATACACAGAGGACTCAAAAATTTTTCTATTCCTCCAGGGTTTTTGGAAAGACATAGCCAAGTAGAGGGAAGTATCCTGAAACAAGACACAAGCTTATTGCAGAAGCTGAAATTTTGTTGGACACTGAGGACTCTACATGAGATAAAGGGATGCTTCTACTGAAGGTAAAGTTTCACAGACTTTACACTCACCCATGAGACAGAAATTGTCTAATTTATGGCCACAGAAGTGCTTATTATTCTCTCACAAATATTGACATCAGCCCACAATATAAAGGACGTTAATATTACATCCTGGTTTGGGGTAGAACAGAGCTGATTGTGTTCAATGATTTAACTTGTCAGATAAAGCTCTTCTAATTAACTGCCTTGTCTGGAGTTAGCAGCAAACTGCCTGTTTTTAAGCAATGATAAGACTTCACATTTAGAGTTACTGCCAGGGATTGGTATGCAGACCAAGGTCACTGCTAAGCTTCTGTACCAAATGGAGGAGGGGGAGAAAATAAAGCCAAACCTGCGGGAAGGAGCAGTCAAAAGAAGTGATCCTAAGATTCACCAATGGGGTGTTCCATCCCATATCCCTCATATCCAGTAAAGCTGAAGAATAAGGAGGAGCAAACCCTTCCATCACCCCTTCTGTTGCTCTCTTCCACCTCCTTGCTCGCCTGGGCTGCTCCTGCAGTGGCCAGGATCCGAGGAGGACTCCATCCATCCTGCCTTTGATCCCGAGCCCTGTGTTCCTGAACTGAGTGCCAGAACCCAGCTCCTGTACCCCATTGCCTGTGGCTGAATCCAGCCTGGGACCTTTCCCCAGGGGCTGCTCCACAGCCAGGGGTGACAGTGATGTATTGCCACTGGGGGGGAGTCGGGTTCCATACTGGTTTTGTATATATTTGCATATATTCTATCTTATTATCATTATTAGTATTATTAGTAGTGTAGTATCAAAGCTGTTTTCTTTTCTAATGGATAAGATCCTCTCCCTTATTCCCTTTCTCTTTCCCATTCGGGGGTGGGGGCAGGGGGTTAACAGAGAGCATCTGTTACAGTTCTGGGGATGGCCCTGACCCCACACTGCAGGATACTATAGCATAAACAGTTTTAAGCAGGAGCTAGTTTGCCCATCTTAATTTTATGACCAAATTTATGAGCCATCAGGAAAAACTCTGGCCACTTTAACTTTTCTGTCAGTTCAAAAAGTAAAATAATCCCACAAAATAGTGGCAGAGAAAAGAGAGCTTAAATTTTATTCTAGTTGCAGGGTCTATTACACAGCAGTATAGCACACCTGTGGTTAGGCTGTTACGAGAATACTGCACTCCACTGCCTGCATATCTTTACATTTATTTAAGGGATAATCTTTATTTCTTAGTGCTGTACTATACAATGCCATAAACAGATGCTAAGATTAATAACTGAAGTTAAATCAACCTCTAGAGCTGTATATAGAGAGCACACTACAGTGCCACTGGGGGAACTCTATTGTATTTTAAAGCAAACCATAGCTCTGTGAGAGACAGCAGTTTTTCTCTGCTTGAGAGGGGGGATGTGCAGATCTGAACTTTTTTTTGAGCTTCCTGGTGACAGAGTATGCACTAGATTATGGGTAGGATGTATAAAACCTGAAGTCTGCACTGATTAAGGGACACAAGGGATGGAAAGACTAATTAAAGACTGCTGCAAAGTGAAAGCACATTAGCTAAAGCTCATTAGATTCCTGTATGGGTACTTTGCTTCCGAATGAGAGGGTCCACACAGAGCTGAATGCACTTCAGCTAATGTGGTTTTACATCACACCCTAACTTATTATATCTTTACTCTACTGGACATGTACTTTAAGACTCTTAATGCTTCCACAGTGAAGTAAAATAGACATCCAAACAAATGAAGAAAGGGACCCAAGTACCAGATTACAAGAGACAATGAGGACCTTTGAGAGATGTTAAGAAACCCTGTTAAAGCTCTAAAGGCTAGTCACTTCTAAGCACCACGGTGCTCAGCAGCAGCTGACAGAGGTGGCTGCAGCCACCTGTTTGTCCCAGCCCCTTACCTGTTCTTTGTGCCACAGCAGAGCCTGCAGAACACGCACACACCACAAAACACAGCCCAGAGTATTAACATGAAATGATCACCAAAGTTAGCATGCTGAGCCACAGCTGCAGCTGGCTTTTATTTCCAGTTCCTATGAGATCAGCTGCAGAGGACTAGATCTGCCTCTGTCAGTATGAAGGTGAGAAGCCTGTCTCAGCCCACCATAGCCCACAGGCCCACTAGAGAAAACTGAGCCCAGTGCAAGGCACGTGCAGCCTTCCTGGCACTCACAATAAGCATTCCTACACCCATTCATTTTCACAAGTACATTCAAATGACAAAGAAAAAGTCCAAGCTGTTTAAAACTGGGATGCCCTTCTTCAGAAGGGCCTCAATCATGAGAAAGAGTTTGAAGATGAGTTAAGTCCTACATGATGTCTTTAAGTTGCCATAGCTTCAGAGGAGCATCAACGGCCTTCTACACTCAAGGTACTTCAGGAAGGCTCAGCATCTTTTTTTTGCCAGATTAATTGGTTCTTACTATATCTAACTGCTTTAGCATCCCTTAAATTTATGCACTTTCATAATATTTAACTGTGACCAAAAGCTGAAAGATTTGGCAGAGTTTCAAACTTATATCACACCTAGATCAGCCTAATGACATTTCTCAAGAAGAGGAAAAAAAGGAGCAGTAGTAGAGGAAAACCCTGAACAGAAAGAGAGGGGAGGGAAGGAGGGATGGGGAGGAGCACTTAAAAATACAGGTAAAAAAATGCACATGATGAAAAGTAGGAAATAGATCTGAGAAGTTAAAAGAAAATCTTTACAGTCTCCTTATAAAAGGCTTACCATAAAAATTATACAAGGGAAGTAAGGAAACTGACCAAACATAAAACCACCACAATGTAAAGATGCTCATGCAGCCCATGTCTTTAGCCCTCCATTATGGGGCTGATGAACTACAAAGAGGATTGTACAACACACGGTTTTCACTGAGAGCACAAGTTGTGAGGAAGTTCCCTACATTTCAGGAAGTTGGTTAGCCCTGAAGTTCTTCAGAAATACTTCTGTAGTCTGTAAGCTATAGTTAAACCTAAATCTCATCTTTGCTAATAGTAAGAAATCCTGGTCCAGATTCCCTCAAAATCACTAATATTGCCAAACTTCAGTGAGTTTGAATTAAGTCCAAATGTCTTCAAACAACTTTGGGGGGAAAAAAAAAGCCTGGTTGGATTAAAATTGACACTCTCTCATTCTTACCCACACTCACCCAAAAAAAAAATTTCTCTGACTTTAGAAATTGCTGTATTTCTTCTCAGCCTTCAGTTCTTCTTTAACCTATTAAATCTCCCTCATAACTAAGTACTTTGTACAGACACGTTTAAGAGCTGGAGTCATTCTTATAAAGACCTCCAGGATTTAGAGTGCTATTACTGACTTTAAGATGCAATTCTCAATTCTGTAGTTTTGTGTGTCCTCTAAAACATGATCACTGTCTTTATTCTGCTTCATGTAGTTTATGCAAAATTAAATGCTTTCCTCAGATATGGACCTAACAAATGTATTGCTTAAGTTCTGTTTCCATTAACTTGAAACCTTGACTAGATACAAAACTTGTATTAAATATTGATTTGTTTCACTTTATTAGACCATTTGTGTAATGATATATTTTCAGATTTAGACTTTGCACTAGAAAGGCTAGTATTTTCATTTGCTGTTCTTAATAAACCATGTGAAAATATCGTCGCTGACAGCCAAAATTCTTTCATGTCTAAGGAAACAGATTTTAAGATGAAGAGCAGCTTAGTCAAAGTAATGTTTTGTGCCATTTAAGAGAGTTACTTGGACAAGTACAGCTATGAGGTGGATACAATAATCTAGGCAGGTTATTAAGAAGACTATTTATCTATTAATATAATTCTGTAATCAACAGTGCATTAATTTATTTTGGAAAAAAATTCTGAAGTCAAAGTGCAGAATTATGCATTCAATGGTCTTATTCTTACATTTAGCAATTGTTTTTTAATTTAGTCATCCCTTTACCAGTATAAATACATTCACTGAAGGAAGTTTCTCTTATGATTTAGTCTAGTTATCTGATAAAGAATAATAAACTAATTCCAGTAATCTCGATGACAGAATAAAATATACTAGGAGATTTAGTATAATTCAAACCTGAACAAAAAGTTCATCTGTACTCTGCCCTTTCAGTTTTACAGTGTAACAGGCTGAAAGCTCTCCATTAATCCTGCGAGAAGACTTTTTAAACTGCTGATTCCTGTAGGTGGCAATTGTCTCATTTGCCAAAATGATATTAAAATATCTGATTACACACCTGTGCCCATGCAACTGTCCATCAAGGTGGCAGTAATGCATATCAGTTACTCAGATTCATCACAGTATTATGCATATGGATCACACGGATGCCCTGCCTTGACAGGCTGCCTTGGTCTTAACACCTGGAAATGAAAGCTGTTCCAAAAGTGAAAATGAATAACCGAGGTCAAAGAGCACAGTTAAGATAAAAGACATTATGTACTGAGAGATGCTCATATCTTGGCTACTTACGTGCACTATAGAGAGAAATCAATTCTTCTTTGTTCTCTTCAAACTACAACACTACCTAAGCAGCTGAGTCACAGATTTGGAGCTGGTGCTATTTGTCCCAACAACTGTCCTTCACACATTTGAGGAATATGAGATTTGTAAAACCAAATGTGTTGGCTGCCTAAATTAGAGGAAGAAAATGAAATCTTTAAGGAGATTGGGAATAAAAAAAAAGGGGGGGGATGCATTAATCAGGAAAGCAGTCTTCCTGTGAGGATAACATGGACAAGGAATGCCTGTGCAATATCAGCAGCAAGCATTTATAAATGAGCCTCAGGTCTCAGTGCTAGAATTGCCTTTTTAAGGAGAAAGAACTGAACCTTGGCAGGACCTCCTCCTCCCAGTAGGTCCAGGAGAACCAAGGCTACCCCACATCCAGCACAACCAGCTGTGAACTGTGCCACTGAATCAATATAATCTGTTTCTCACCTGAAGAGTTGTCTGGCTGTGTACAAGTTCTTCAGGAGCAACAGACACAGGCGATGGCTTTGGTTCTTAGAGCCATTGGAGGCAGAAGATAGAAAGTAGGTTTAGACTAGATCTTAGGAAGAAGTTCTTCAGTATGAGGGTGGTAAGACTCTGGAATAGATTGCCCAGAGAAGTTGTGGATGCCCCCTCCCTGGAAGTGTTCAAGGCCAGGGTGGATGAGGCCTTGAGCAACTTAGTCAAGGTGAGAAGCATCCCTACCCATGGCAGGGAGGTTGGATTACATGATCTCTAGGGTCCCTTCCAACATAAGCCATTCTATGATTCTATTAAGATGGAAAAAGTATTGTTAAATCTGAGCATGTGAGGCAATTGGTAAGGGCAGTCCAGGACATTGACACAGTTATTGGACCAAAGCTCCAAGACTTCTACAAAGTCTCTGCTGGAGTCTCTCTCTACAGGAATAGGACACTTTTACCCAGTACTCTCCTGGAATATAAAGCACTGCTGCCATACAGAAATCATAATTTGCTACAGTCATTTCTTCCTGTGGGTTAAAGGTTACATCCACAGTCAACAAAAGCAAATGTTTATGGCCAATATAGCCAAATCCTAGAAACGAGTAACAAGCAACAGTCTCAAAGACAATGCCCACATGATGTGACAGAGGCTTCCAGATCAAACAGGTATATCTACATTTGCAGTAAAAGCACATCTTTCTCTACATTAGCTTCTCTTTTACTTGGCAGTCTACAATTCAAAGTGCATTGGAGCCCAAAACCAGATAAAAACATTTATTAATGGAGAAGGTAGAGTGAGCATTAATTACAACTTACTCTTGATCTTTTTTCACTATATGGTTTAAAAAGCAAAATAATTAAAATTTAAAGCATTCATGCTTCTGTTGCTTCAGCATTTACTGGTTCTGAATATTGTTATTTTTAAGCAGCATGGTGAACGCCAGTTAACAACAAGAGGATTAGTACAGTCTTGGTGTTTGCAGATTGTCAAAGCTAGAAGCATTTGCAAACTTATGCAGTCTAAGAGATACATTGTCATGTGATTTATTTTAACCAATCATAAAAAAATATGTAGATGTTTTGCTAAAGATATGACTTTTAGAGCAAAGTAGAATTAAGCCATAGATTTAAATTTAGGTATTTAATTAATATTTTTTTTAATCTCACAGTGCTAATTAGAGCTATTTTATTAAATTATGATCTTTTCTTGGATACATTACATTAAAATTCATATTTATTTTTTTCAGAATTATTTTTCTTTAGAAATTAGCCACTTCTGAAATAAATCAGGAAATATTACAAGGGTGACACACACAACCTTCATGTACATCTGTGGGTAGGCACAATAATATAAGCTTTTGTGATTAAAAAAACTGTTTTGCTAATCAGAGAACAGCAGAGGTTAGAAGGGACATCTGGAGATGATCTAGTCTAATCCCCCTGCTAAAGGAGGTTTGCCTATATTAGGGTGCACAGGAATGCATCCAGGCAGGATGCATTCTAAGTTCAGAAATTACTTCTCAAAGGGATTAGAGCCAGCTGTGGTTTGGTGTTTCTTAGGCTCTATCTACTTGTTCCACCTGCACTCATTAAAGAGCAAGCAGAAACAACTGACAAATTCAAAAACTGTATTTCTGTCCCTCACTGAAATTGCAAAATAATACTTCCTCTCCAAATCAAGGACAGTGTATTGCTTTCAGGCTGAGAGACTGTACTGTAAGCCTGCTGAAATTATGAAACTGTGAAGTTCTCTATGCATTAATAAGATGTAATTTTAGCACAGCATAGCCTAGTAATAATCACATTTTTACAGCTTAACTTGTGCTTTGTTTTTCTGCACTACTTATTTTGTAAGAGCTTCCTCAAGAAATTGTAGTACACATGTGGTCTTAGGGCTTTTTAATGAGAAGAGATTAATGTACATTTTTCTCATGTTAGCTCCATTTCTGTGTAGGCAATGGATCAGTGTGCTGTCATTTCCCTGCTGCTTCTTATCTCTTGATGTTGTCATTACGCCTACCTATTGTCAGAGATATGTATCCTATTAGCAAGTACCTCATAACAGAGATAGCAGCTTTTGCCTTTGATGCTGGAGCAGGCAGTACTGATTTCTACATATGTGGAGCGTTACCATAAACACTTAGCAAAAGATAGCTCCTACCCCACAGAAAGAGCCGTGGTGCTGTGAAGTCTAAGCTAGAAACTTACACCACATTCCTTGAGAAAACAAAGATTTACTCAACTTGCCCATCCTCCCCAATAGAAACTCCTGCAAATTGTTTGAAGAGAGCACTCTATGTTGAATAGATTGTTAGGAGATACTTAATCTATCAAAAACTTTATGGGGTAAATACTCATCTAATGCCTGTTTCCCAGGTAACAAGTATCTGTCAGTACTAGAGCAAATGGATTTACAGGAAGACAAAAAAAACCTTGCTCCTTGCTGGGACCTGTGGTTCCTCATACATTTCAGGCTTTGCTTATTTCAACCTGCTCTCACCCTAGCTTAGCTTTTCTACATTGTGCATTTTGTAACTCCTGGCTGAGCCTCAGCTAGTTTTATGTCCCCTAGCCAACTGGACCCCAAGTATCTGAGCATGGCATACAAGAGGAGCAATGTATTTCTTGCTCAAACATGTGACAAAGATCATAAAGCCTTGCATTTGTTTTGTCACATACATGGCTGTGCAGAGCAGAACAGCACAGACTAATTTTTGTTAAGCCTTTTCAGTGCAACTTAACACACTTCCAACAGTAAAAGTCTGGGTTAAATTTAAAACTATAAAACTTTCAAAGTTTTATGGAACCTTTTTGGAGAACTTTGGAAAACAAAGATCCCCCATAAATGTTTTGGTTGGGTGGGTGGGCATTGTCCAACAAGAAATAAACATATTGGCAAGTTCCTGAACAGTGATACTGTCGTGTCCTATACTGATGACTGTGTTACAGTGCAATGGTATCAGCAGTAAACCAGCAAGCTGGAAGAAGTAAAGGAGGCAAGCTGCCACACTAAGCACGCAGGTTTACCTTGCACTTCACACTGGGAGAACACAGAAAATGAGGTGCCATTATAATATCTGCTTCAGCACCTGCCTTTCACACAAAGACAAGGAGAAATAGTGTTGAAGCACAGGACAAATTCAGACATTTTAATAAGACTCTAAAAGCTGCCTGGCTAGCACTGTACTATGTGCATTTCTCGAGAGCGCTGGCAGCGCACGCTGCTGCTGTATGCATTCAGCTCATATCCCACCTGCTGGCACCATGGCTTTCTAACAGTCTGCCCTTTGACTTCCCTCGTTCTGTTTATAAGGAATAAATATCACTGACACTGAAAACACACAGTTGCTCTTAGCACACAGTATCACTATTTCCAGTGGCAGATGCACTACCATCAAACTTCAGCCAAAGAATAGTTTCATCTGTCTTTGTGATAACACCTGGAGACTATTATAAAGTATTGGCTCTTTACCCATTCTCCTCACTTTTCCTTCACCTCTATCCAGTTTTTCCAATGACTTTCTATTCCTACGCTTAGCAAAAAAAAAAAAAAAAAAAAGTTTCAAAACAAAGATTTGTGGAAGGCTTTAGAAAGGGAAAGATTAGCTATGTATTTTTGAAAAACTCGTGCAGTGCTGCCAGTTTTGCCACACTAGTTCTCTTCGACCTGCTAAATGGATTTGCTCCAATATCAAAAGCATGCAGACCTCCTTCAGCAGGAACAGCTAGACCACTATCTGCACCTCACTTCACTTGTTCAGAAATTGCCCAATTATATCTTCAGAACATTTAATCGAGTCACATACCCACGCGTTTTATTTGCACAGAGTCTATGTGAGGTTCTAAAGTAGTTTTGTTTTTCACTACTTTGATCTCAGTAAACATCAGTCTGCTCCTCAATGGCATGTTAGGTTTGCTCATTTTTTCTTTGGATATGCTGTTAGCTCACAACTCTGCTGGCCCACAGCACTTCTGAACTGCTGCTCTCTATTGGCAGAGCCTTATCAAAGGTATATCTGTTCCCAGAAACTGGATTTACTCTTTAGTTAAGGGGAAAAATATCCATTAGGCTCTCTGTGACTCATACAGAATTGCTGTGTGTGTCAGTGTGTCGATAATGATCACTGCCCTCCAAGTTTGGTTGTTTTCAGTTCTGCTCAAAGAATCACAGAATATTAGGGGTTAGAAGGGACCTCCAGAGATCATCGAGTCCAACCCCCCTGCCAGAGCAGGACCATCTAGTCCAGGGCAGGTCACACAGGAACGCATCCAGACGGGTCTTAAAAGTCTCCAAGGTAGGAGACTCCACAACCTCCCTGGGGAGCCTGTTCCAGTGCTCTGGAACCCTTACAGTAAAGAAGTTCTTCCTCATGTTGAGGTGGAACTTCTTGTGCTACAGCATGTAACCATTACTCCGTGTACTATTGCAGGGCACAAGTGAGAGGAGATTGCCCTTTCCTTCCTGACACTCAGCCCTCATACAGTTACACACATTAATTAGATCCACCCTAAGTCTTCTCCTCTCCAGACTAAACAGCCCCAGGTCTCTCAGCCTCTCCTCATAAGGCAGGCTGTGTCTAATAGAGCAATGCCACCAACTCTAAGACAGACCTGCGGCTGGCCAAAGCCAAGCCAATCAGTGATGGTGGTGGTGCCTCTGTAATAACATATTTAAGAAGAAGGGGAAAAAAAAACAACTGAAGAGGAGTGAGGATATGTGAGAGAAACAACTCTGCAGACACCAAGGTCAGTGAAGAAGGAGAGAGAGAAGGTGCTTCAGGTGCTGTAGCAGAGAGTCCCTTGCTGTGCATGGCAAAGACCACGATGAGGCAGACTGTCCCACTGCAGCCTGAGGAGATTAACAGTGGAACCCCAAAAGAAAAAAAAAAAAAACAACCCCAAACACACATCTCTGCAACTGCAGCCAGAGAGAGGAGTGAGAATATGTGAGAGAAACAACTCTGCTCCAGTTTGTGCCCGTTGCCCTGTGTCCTACCGCAGAGCTTGATTGAGAAGAGATTGTCCCTTCTTTCCTGACACCAGCCCGCATATATTTATACAGATTAATTAGATCCCCCCTAAGTCTTCTCTTCTCCAGACTAAAAAGCCCCAGGTCTCTCAGCCTCTCCTCATTCAGCAGGCGTTCCAGTCCCCCAGTCATCCTCATAGTCCTTTGCTGGACTGTCTCAAGTAGACCTCTGTCCCTCTTGAAATGGGGAGCCCAGAACTGGACACAATACTCCAGGTGAGGTCTCACCAGGGCAGAGTAGAGGGGCACAAGGACCTCCCTGGTTCTGCTGCATACACTTTTCTTAAAGCATCTGGGGATACCATTGGCCTTCCTGGCCACAAGGGCACACTGCTGTCCCATGGAGAACTTGTTGTCCACCAGGACTCCAAGATCCCTCTCCACAGGGCTGCTCTCTAGCCCCATCAACTCCTGTGTGAGGATCCTTTTTCCCATTGGAGACAGGTGTGCTGTCAGCAGACCCGATGCCATATAAGCCTCCCCAAGATTAAAGAACCCTGTTGTTTCTGCTTGTATTAGCAAACTCCAGTAAAAACTCAAATAGATTCAAAATATTAATAGTTTGTTGAGAATCAATATTCCCTTCCATCTTACAACCATCAGTCTGCACCAAAAAAAATCCTGCAACAGCATACTTGAAGTAGAGACAGTTGGAATATGACTTTTCTTAACAATCTCCCATGTTGCTTTGCATTTTTGCAGATCGAAGAAATGACAAAACAGGGATATGGGAAATAGTGAGCTACACTGCTGCTTCACCAGCTATAAATATCAAATGCTGAAATAGATTCACACTAATGCCTCATGGGCCAATAGCAGGGTTACCCTACTACCTTACACTGGTAAATGTTCTTGTGATCTGTGTGAAGCTATTCACATAGTACAACCAAAAATGGAACGATCGCATGAATGCACCATCCTATTACATTATTTCTCACTAGAGTGAAGCTGAAGTAAGAGTTTGCTCCTGAAAACAGGTTGTACTCTTCCTCTCTTAATCCTGCTCCTGTTTCTTTCTGTATTCCTCTCAGTCTTCCCTAATCACTTAGATCAGCATTCCTAGACCACCATCATATTTGCGTTACAAATATTCTCTCTTATTTCCTCCTCCAGGTTACTTTTTTTGCTGATTTAGCAAGCTCTAAACACACAATTAGATAACTATGAAAACTGGCAAAAGATAATTGACACATGGCACAGTCTGGAGCCAGGAGAAGAGAAGAAAATAAGATGTTAGCGATCAGCAACAACAACCTGTTAATTTGGATCAAATCCTTACAAAAATCCACATCTTACAGTTCCTGGAGTCTTCAGACAAGATTCTCAATCTCAATCATGATGAGTAACCTGCCTTATAAATACCCAATAGCCCTGTCCCTCCCCCACGACGCTTATACTCTAAACAGAGACTGAGAGCTTACTCAAAACTCACCCAGCGTTTCAGCCGTAGGGTCAAGAGCAGGATTTGGCTTCTTTATTCTCAGGTCACCATCAAACTCTAAAGATGCCCTGATCCAAAACTTCCAAGGCCTTCTGGCATGAGTTTTCCCGTTACAGAGGTCCCAATAGTTTCTTGGTGTAACTTTAGCAGCATGCAGAGCATCAGTGTAAAATCTAGAAGAGTATATAAACAAGGTTGAGTCCCCGTATCAGCACTCTTAATATTCCTCTATGCTGATAAGTATTAGCAAAAAGATGAATCACAACAGAATAAACTCTGACAAAAAAGAATTTCAGATGTTCATAAAAGTAAATGTTAAGTGTGTACTTTATTAGCATACTAAAATGTAGAGAAACAAATAGCCTGATTCATAAAAACCTAAATTGAAAGGCAATCTTTGGTCACAGATCAGCTTTCTAAGAGGTCCATATACAGAGTAATAAATTTAAGTATACAAAAATAAGTGATACTAGAAAGATTTTCTATATCATTCCTTCTTCATACATAATACACCATGAAAAGTGGAATATTTAATCATTAAATGTAATGATGATATAAATCCCCTAATATAAAGCATGTGCATTTTCTACCCAGCTGTTGTTAAGGATGGAAACTTCACAATGCAACACTGCAGTTGTTGTCTTGCACAGAATTGTCTGAAACAATGGCCATTGCAAGCAAGAAAGTACAGAAGCCAGCAGATTTGTCTAAACCTAAACCAAATTAAAAAAAAAAAATAAATAAATCAATAAAAACCCACCACCAAAACCATACGCACACCAAGGTGAGACTGTCTCAGGTACTGGTGCAACCTCCAGGGAACATTTTCTAGGCAAATGCACTAAAAGAACAGTTAGATCATGTCTCAGCCCCTTCCTTCACGGTATACTTAATTAAGCATGTTTACTGGCTGAAGATCCAATTTGGAGCTCAGAGCTCAGTGTGAAAGCTCCATAATGCATCAGTATCCTTGATAATTCAGAAAAAAGTTCACATATATTTCATTGACTTATATGAGAAAATAAGTTCTCTTTCATTTTTTCCCCACTACACACAAAACCAAACATGTAGCAGCTACTGAGAGTGACCACAAACCTACCCCATCAACCCCTGCTAAGCCCAGCAGTGACCAACCCACTGTGCCATTCATAACTACAGTACCCAGTCTCTAGAGCTGCATCACCAGTTCCACCTCCCCACTAGCCAACACAGTTATGTTCTTCATTCATCAGCAACAGCTCCGGCTCAGGAACCCCTTGATACCACATCTTACATTATATCATAATGCAGTAACAGTTTTACAGGAACCTGTCTAAACCTGAATTTATCCAAGTCTCTGAAACCATAGCCTCAGTGCTAGAATCAGCAGCTCCTGCCAGAACAAGATTAGGCACACCTATATGCCCTTTTCTGGAAAAAACCCTGGAAATAACTAAGTGATCTGTTCAAAAGCAGCAATCCAAATGTACATGTTAATGCCAGATGAAAACCTAACCTTCGTCCAGCCTATAACTAGACTGATGACCTCCACCAAACAGAATTATGCATAACTGGAATTTCTAATACCACCACTTATAACACAATCCATTATTACAGTTGTCATCTGAAAATGCCAGCAGCAACGGATAATTAAGTCTGGAAACCTTAGAAAATCTTGCCGTAATTAAAGTAGTAAGAATTTCAGGTAGGGGCTTTACACCCAGCCAACCTTACTATCTGTATTTTTTTAAATGGATTTAGTTTTTGAAATAAAACTGTAAGTGCTGAAATTTGAAAGTAAAAAAAAAAAAAATATTTAACATTGAGATTTTGGTTCTGAATGAATTTATCAGTCTTTGCTAGCTCCCAGAAAACACATATTTCTCTTTTTAAAAAATTTACAACTACCCTGGGAGAATGAAAACATGAATTCTAAAAAGTCCAGCAGACTCATTAAAAAATATCGGCTTTCTGGCATACCTCCAGAAACAAAAACACAAGTGAAAGACATACAACATGTTCAGAACAGCATTTCTGCTCCCTCTGCTTTAAACTCCTACTTCTAAATAATATCTTGGTGGCCATGTGCAGAATAATAATTGAAAACCCACAGCCTGTTTTTATGTAGTTCTCCTCCGCATTATGCTCTTGAGGTCAGTATATTTCTATTAATTTATACTATTTTTTATAACAATTCTCAGCTTATTAATTTGCTAGGTGACCATCAAAAGTATATGAACCTTTCCAACTTGTTAAATAGGACTTTTTATAGAAGCCAGGAATAGAAAAGCATAGCCATAGAATAAATTTCAAGTAGAAAAAGCAGTTATTTCCTTCTTCTGTAACATATTTATATGTATTTGTACATAATCTGTATGCAAATACTGAACCCACTTATGTTGTTTTCTTCTGTTGAGGAAAAAAGTATACATTTTGCCACTAATTGGATTAACAGGTTCACATTATTAAATGTTCTGTCAGCAATGCATTACTATCACAAAGCAGTAATTTCAGAGACCTATGAAAACCTTTTGTGAATAACTTTTTTTTCCTATTTAGAAACACAAAGAGATCCATTTTGCCAACTTAGTGTCAGATGAAAGTGAAATTCTCCACTACAGTCTCTTTCAAAGTTTCTTTTGCAGTGTTTTTGACAAGTAGAATTAACTGCTGTGAATAATTTATTCAGTGGTTTATCTATTTATTCTTGTGAATTCCATATCACCAAATTGCAATTACAGTTCACACTGGTAAGACTTCCATGGAGTGTTTTATGAACACTTATGCAACTGATTGTGTGTCACATGAAATTTCCTCTTAAAGTCCTGGGGCACATCATCTCAATCATATGCTGTTTGTTCTAGAATTCTGACTAGATGGCTTCACTTCACAGCACTCTGTTTTAATTCATTCTAATGATTTCAAATTTTATTTATTCCTCTAGCAAATCTCATACAAGAAGCTGCAATAGACAGGCTCTGTGTATAATAGAGAATTTTACACTTGCCCAGGTACTCATGATCTGTGAATGCCAGAGAAGCAGAAATCAACCACGTCTTGCCTTCAACTCAATGAACAGTTCATGACGTGTTTTTATGCTGTCGATCAGCCACATTTCTGCATTTATTTTCATGGGGTTTGTTCTTTAAGTAGCTGCATTCTGTTCCAAATCAGAAAGAAAATGTTTAAAGGATGAGAATACCTAAGGTCCAGCAACATGAAGATGCCAAATTTTCATTCTGCAAGAGAACTAAAACTCTAATTTTAACAAAAGTTGATGTATTTTGGTTCATGAAGCCAGAGCTGCGTGCAGACTGGTGACAGTTCTTTTCGGTCAGCTCCTAGTGAAACTATTCTTCACCCTACCTCTCTGCCTGGGATAGGAAATCCTTTTCACCATAGCATCAGAGTAGCTGCCTACCCACAATTACCATGTCATAGGCATCGTGACAGAAGGCACTGCCCGTCAGGGAACCCGGCCACCAGAAGGGATCCGGATATTGAAGAAAAGTGAGCAACTGAGAGCCTTACTGTACTTATCAAAAACGTTCAACCAAATTACATAGTGCAGTTTAGATCAAATAAAGTGAAAACACCAATTTTCAATTCTGTTCACTAAAATTGAAAATATGAGTGAATATTTCTCCCACTAAACATCACCATTATCAAGAAACTACATTTTTTGATCTAAGAAATCTTTCCAGGAAAAAAAAAAAAAATAGCTAGCTTTATTTCTTTATTTCTCATTTATTCTACTCTACTGTTCTGCTTACATTCCACTATGTGATTTCTCATCATTGTCTTCATTTCCTCTGAATTTGTCTCTGTACTTTATCCTTAGAAAAATGTTAAAATTGCTAGGACTAAGTTTTCAAATACCTTGCTTAATGACCAGATCTCATTATCTGGGATCTAGGGCTATATTTCTAATCATGTTTTCTGACATTTCTGTCATATGAACTTCTACATTTTCACATTGTACCTATTTAAGAATAATGGGGGTGTTTTCCACCGATTTTGCCAATGCATGAATTCAAGCTCCCTTTCGTTGTTTTTACACACACTCTTCACTTTCCATCATTTGCCATTTACCTAACTTTGAAGCAAATTTAATCTGAAGGTTGCTCATATTAGAACCACAAAGTATTGTCTACTCAGTAAATATTATCATCTAAACAGACAATGCAAACCACAGAAAAAGTCTGAAGAAATTAAGTGAGTTGACTGAATTTCTGTATTATCTGCTTATTGCTTTTCTTTCCTATACTCCTGTAGTCAGCAAAATATTTACAGCATATTTTACTGAGATCCTGGATGGGGAGTGGAAAGACTGGAATTTATTGTTGCTCTTCAACCTAATAGAAACTCTCAAAAAATACCACTATGATTAACTATTGTAATTATATGTTTATTGCTCAATCCTCAAATCTTCTGGGGCATGAAATTAAACAATTTTGGAGTATCTATGTCTTTGCAATGCCTTGGAAGGTATAGAAGACCCTCACGCGAGCACTCTATTCTGCTGTTGTCTGCAGATAAAAGTGAGGAGAATGAAATCAACACAGGACAAGAATAGATAGTAATAAATAAGAAAAATTAGCATGAAAAGCAACTAACTGTGCTGTCCCCAAACTACACATCTTACAATTCAAAAATACTTTAGCAGCAGCTTCACTAGATGCAAAGCACAGGGAAAGTTTAGAGAATACTTTTGGCCTTCCCTATACCCAAACCTCAACGTGCTGCCCCACCACAGCACAGACAGTTCACGTGCATGGAAAATCTTGCTTGGCCTTCCCAGAGAGCCACTGGTACATCAGGGCTATGGAGGGAGGAGCAATAGTGTGGATTCAAGCCACTGTCCTACAGCACCTTTTAATACTCACTAGGAAGCTTAATCATGAGAGCTAGGAAGAAAGTAAATGTGAAACTGTGTATGAGAAGGAAGGGCATCTACCTGGAAACAGAAAGAAATATAGAGCTGAATTTCTCTAATATTTTTTCCAGGGAAAAAAGGTTCAAAGGATAAAGTGGCTCAGAAGCAGTGGGAGAATGAACTGAAGGAAAGGCTAAGTTGGTGACCCAGTTGTGATGAGGGAAAGCAGAATTTTTTGATGGAAGCATCAAACTGTACCTTAAAATGTACAAACATTGGTTTACAGTAGCTAGAACTTTGGATACTGCTTGACACTATAGTAACTGTTTACTATCTGATTCTTGTTCCTTCACAAACTTTTATTCACAGCACCCATCTAAACAACCCTCCGTGCCACCTCATGACCTAAAATCTGTCCCCTAGCTGCCTCCTTCTCTCTTGTCATGAGAAAACAAGAGTAGTAGGCCCAGAAAGCAATGCTCAGCATACTACCCATTTCAATTCAAGAGTCTGGAATCAACATATTGCACTGTTAACAGAATAAAATCACATTCTGTGATTTTGAAGTGGACAAACACTGTCTGAAGTGAATAAACATTAATTGCAAGCTTAGGAAGGATTTGGCTTATTAACCAAAAAAAAAAAAAAAATCATAGCTTTTCAGCTGGAGTGAGTCAGAGGAATGTATCTACACACACCACCATATAAGAAGGTCACACTGTTTCCAAAAGGTTTAGCACCATCTCATACAGCTCAATATTCCTTTCCTAGATGTGCCTAGTCTGCTGGCAATCATTTTAACTGTTCCCCATGTTAACTTTCTTCTTCTGAAACCCACTGAAAGATTTCTTAAACAAATATCTGACTTTAATCCTAACAAACCATATGTTAGACCCTAAGGGTAGTCGAAGACAACAGCAGAGCTGCCTGAAAAGTTACTAGATACTATAATCCTCACAGTTGGGCTGCTGAAACCTGCAGTTCATGCTAATTAGAGGGGAAAAAAGACAAGGTTGAGAAAAGCAGTCTAAGTAAATCTACTACTAACAAATTACATCTTTCCATGTAACGTATCTCCAAGCAGTGAACTCATATTTTACAACCTATACATTAGAAACAACATCGTAGTCTTAGGTTATAACCAACCTCCTGTCTGAGACCAGATGTATCAGTAAGGAACCACTTCAAACTGGCAGTATTTTGGGAGGGTTTTACACCTCAACTTCTTTCTCCTAATAGCCCTTTCCTTAAAATACAATCACATATATACAACCACTATCAGCCACATTCAGGCATTCATGGGGCCAGGTCTTGCACAATCAAGTAAAAAGCCCTTAGGGTAAATTGACTCATCCAAAAATTACATCACAGATTTTTTGTGTTTTCAATGACATTGTTTTTTAGCATATGCCAAGTTTAGGTTAGTAAAAAACTGTGCTAGTTAGTGGATAAAAAAAAAAAAGAAATTTCATTTCTATTAGATATTTTTTCATTGTGTTCTTTTCCCACTGCCACTGTGTTAGTTCTTAGCACTTAAGAAACCTTTTGGGTTTTCTTTTGAGGTGATTTTCTTAGTCTAGAGAGGGTGGGGGCTGTTTTCTTCTGGGTTTGTTTTTCCCCTCCTCTCAAGAACTGGTCATAGAATCATTACAGTTGAAAAGAAACTCTAGAATCACCAAGTCCAACACCCATCCTAACATTTCCCTATCCACCAGACCATAGCCTGAAATGCTACATCTACACGTTTGTTGAACACCTCCAGGGATGATGACTCCACCACTCCCCTGGGCAGGACGTTACAGTGTCTAACCACTCTCTCAGTGGAGAAATTCTAATATCCAATCGAAACCTCACCTGATGCAACTTGAAGACATTGACCCTCATCCTATCAGTAATTTGAGAGAAGAGACCAACACCAGCCTCACTTTAACCTCCTTTTAGGTAATTGTAGAGGGCAATGAGGTTTCCTCTCAGTCTTCTCCAAAGTAAATAACGCCAGTTCCCTCAGCTGGTGTTTATAAGGTTTGTTTTCCAGCCCTCCCACCAGCCTTGTTGCTCTTCTCTGGACATGCTCCGGCACGTCCATGTCCATATTCTGTGGTGCCCAAAAGTGGGCACAGTGCTCAAGGTGCAGTCTTACCAGTGCCAAGTATATGGGGATGATCACCTCCCTGCTCCTGCTGGCCACACTTTTTCTGATACAGGCCAGGATGCCATTTGCCTTCTTGGCCACCTGGGCACACTGCTGGCTCATGTTCAACCAGCTGTCCACCAACACCCCCAGGTCCTTTTCTGCCAGGCAGTTTCCAGCCACTCCTCCCTTGGGGCCTGTAGCATTGCCTGGGGTTGTTGTGACCCACAGGCAGGGCCCGGCACTTGGCCTTGTTAAACCTCACACAACTGATCTCAGCCCATTGCTCCAGCCTGACCAGATCCCTCTCTCTGCAGAGCCTTCTTACCCTCAAGCAGATCAACACTCCCACTTAATTTCTTGTCACCTGCAAATTCACTGTGGGTGCACTCAATCAGTTAAACAGAACTGGTCCCAAAACCAAGACCTGAAGGACACCACTTGTGACCAGTCAGTAACTGAACTTAAGTCAGTTCACTACAAGTCTCTGGGCTCAGCCAGCCAGCCAGCTTTTAACTCTGAAGAGTCCACCTGTCTAGGCCACAAGCCACCAGCTTCTCCAGCAGAGTGCTGTGGGAAACTGTCAAATGCCTTACTGAAATGCAGGCAGATAACATCCAGCACTTTTCCCTCATACGCTAGATGGGTTACTTGATCACAGGAGGAGTTCAGGTTGCTAAAGCACTGAATCCTGCCTTTTATTTTTTTTATTTTTTTTTTTTTTGCATTTACATTATAAGCCTAACTGTGAATTTAAGTGTCAGTTTTGAAAGATTAGAAAAAAAAAATTATATAATCTACAGCCAACAAGATGCTAGGGAAGATACAAGAGTAGTATATTTGAAGCTAGTTTTAAAGGTAAACTGCAAAAGTAAAAAAAAAAAAAGAAACTTGGGGAAAAAAAATCCTGTGAAGCAGAACTATTACTAATCATTTCACATGTTTGAATGTTGCTCCTAGTTTAAGGCATTTTTTGGCAGACAGTTCAGCAGAAGATTGCACTATTGCAAGGTACAATGAATGTGTCAAGAGGCACTGAACACAGCATATTTTCAATGGGATTAATGAACGCGTGGTCTCTAGAGAGATGTGAAGAACCTTGTATCTATTTTGAGTAGGTGAGAAATGCTACCCTTGGACTAGGATGTAGACATGAATCAGAATCACCTTGATGGAGCAGGAAAGGCTTCCCTTGCTTTCAGTGAGCTTTGACTCAAGGCAAAGTTGGCCTGATCACAAGCCAATAGTCTTCAGTTTTCCATTTGCAGTAGCTCTGAGACTGGTGCCTATTGACTTAAACAGCTCGTACACACCAAGAAGAATGCTAGCAGCTTTTTAAGCCATAGTGATTACTTTCCTCCCAAGTCTGATTAATGTGTTTCCATTTGCCATTATTGTTTTTCCTCACATCAAAATGCTGTCAACCTTTGGGGGAGAGAACGCAGGGGAGACTCTTAGTGCAGAAGCATAGGATCTCAGATTTTTCTTTCTGTGATGTTTTTATATAGGTGCCTGTGAAGCTCTCATACTCATACCCTTGGCAAGCAAAAATCTTGCATCCTCACCATAAATAAATAGAAAAGATGCAATTTTGCATGGGAGTTTCATTAAACCCATACCCTAAGTCTATCCCACTAAAATTCAGCGCATCTATGCCTATGATATAAGGAACCAGGAACAAAATATGCAATCCAGCATCTGGATGCTTGGTTCAATTTTGGGGTACCCAGTACAAAAGAGGAATGTAAAAATTGTAGGGAGCTCAGCAGAGTGTCACCATGATGGTCAGGACTGAAGTAGCAGACCTGTGAGGAGAAGCTGAGGATGCTGGGGTCTATCATCCCCAGAGAAGGGAAGATTTGGAGGAGTCCTAACAGTAGCCTCCATGAGGAGAGCATCAAGATGACAAAGCCAGGCAACTCTATGAGTCTGTGATCCTCTAATTCAATCACTGGACTCTCATCTTTCACCAGCTTCTCCTGACCACGTTTCCTTTCCCATAACAGGAGGTAGCCATTACTTTTAAGGGGCAATTCTTTGTATTTTATAACCAGATACTCTCCTAACTTCATTTACAGAAAACCATGTCACTATAGCAATGCAGTAGTATTCAGAAGACGATACATGAATAGTCTTATCTAAAATAGCATCAGTAAAAGAAAGAAGACAGTACTATATTTTGCAAGAAATTTGAATACTTACCTTTTCTGGTGTAAACACAGGTATTTTAACAGTCAAAACAACACTGAAGTCATTGTAAATTAGAGCAGAATGATAGTTGATGGAATTGTAATAGGAGGAACCTAGATGCAAAAACCTAAGGCAAAACAACCAAGTTAAATGCTATTTCTTCCAACTATAAACAGATTCCAGCTATAACAATCTCCTTTAGGGAAAGGCAGCTTTCAGTGATATTCTACCTTGAGGCAAACTGTCAGTATTTCCTTTCTTGGTTACTAACCAGTAATTTGCCACTGGGAAGACACAACCCACTAACCCAAGCCAGTAATTTGTCACAAAATATCACAGATGTTCTTATTAGATGTCAGCACATAGTCCACTGATTTTATTATTTATGGGAGGAACACCTCACCAGGAGAAGGAAAATCCATTACCCAGCACGGAGCAAACTCCCAATAGTACCATCTTGAAGTCAGTCCAGGTTTTCTCACTCTCAGCAATCACAAAGTGGCACTTTCCTCTAAATCACTCATGACTGACTTTAGTCAATTGTGGATTCTAAGAGCACGTCATTATGAGGTCATTCTTCTGCAAATGGATGTAGTCTGAAAAGAAACCCTCCTGTGAACCAACTTTTTCTCACCTTCACTCCCACCCTCCCAAAAAAAAAAAAAAAATTCCTATTCATGACAAAGATGGCATTGTAAGAAATGGTCTGTGTGGAAAAACAAATTACAAGAAATTACAGAGATTAGGATTTCCTCATTCATTTTTCTGTAGTAAATATAACATTGCTTTTCTCTATGGTAAGCCTTTTTAAGTAAGAAAGACCAGGTCATCACAGGTGATTCAGTGTTTAAAGGTGAAGAGAAAAGCTTAGTGAGATGACTTTTTTTAAAAGCAGCTCACATCAACTTCAGAATTCCTTAAAGGTAAATGTTTGCTTAAATCTTTGCAAGAATAGGTCTGGAATATTAAAATTTTTTTTTAAAAAAAAAAAAAAAAGTCAAAAACCAGACACTTGCCCTTACTAATATTTCACCTAAACTTTTATATGACAGTGCACATAAGGCTAAGCAGTCCTATATCTTTTCAGGATTGGAGTCATAATGAGGAAGCTCACATTAAAATAGTAATCCATTGAATATAATTAACTTACAAAATACAACAAACCCCAAGAACAAAACATAATTATGACACTCATCTTCCCCAATTACATTTAAACAGGAAAAAAAAAATCCTTGATAATACAAGATAACTATTGCACTCATGTGCTTACTTTGAAATACTCCTTCCATCTGTATTGGTAAATTAAGCCTGAACAAAATACAAAATGTGAACTTACTTAAAATAACATCACTGAAGCTGTTTCCCAAGTATCAACTTCAGATGCATTATGTTCTGTTCACTCACAAAATTTTTACTAGATCTTTAATTATCAGATTGCCTATTTATTATTTCTATAGCTCACACACATAACCCTGTGTGATAAACACACTGTTTGCACCACTACCTGTGCAACTAGAATCTAACAAATATTATCTCTGTGTAGGACATCAGTACACAAAACACAAAGTTTTATATTTGATTAGCAGAAGCACATTCCGTATACCATCATCATACTCAATTTTCTTCTGTTCTTTCATTACACGACCATTTGAAACTGAAGACTCTCTTGCCCTGTGTAAGTCCGTGTGATAAACCTAAATATTCAGCCTCAGTATGTGTTTCAATGCACTGTAGAGTGAGATTGAACAACCTGCTCTTAGTACAGTGTGTTCAAGCTATCAGTAAACCCAAAGTAAATTAGACAAGGTCATGCATCAGTACTTAAGTGGAAGATTTATCACTTCCCCCCCCCCCCCCGCAACATCCTGCTCTCTTTCTGCTGAAATTTACATTTCCTGAATCCTTTGTTGCTCTTGTAAGTGCTGAAATATTGAGGAGCCAAATTCGAAAATCCCAAAGTATTATGTGAAGCTCAGCTGTCATTCAGAGCAAGGAGCCTTGCTGGTTTTGCCTGCCTACCTGATAAACACTAAGCAGCCCTAATCAGCAGTGATTCAAACCAATGTCCCAGAAGAAGATTAGAGGCCTTGATTTTTGTTTTAAGTCACTAGGTGGTCTTAGTACAAGCAAATACTGTTCATGCTGACCCTAGCTCCTCAGCAGTGACCTGAACAATTCTCTTCAGCAGAAGGCATTGCTGAAGCTCTGAAAGGAGCTGCATTTCATTAAGGCTAAGTTACAATTCGTGCAAAGTGTCAGGTCTTAAATGAAAGGGTCCTTCAGGATACCAGAGTCCTTTATAAATCTCATTAGCTGCATCTAGATAATCTGTCTGTGTTTTTCTGCTTGCCCTAGCTGGAGTACCAAAGCTATTTTGCTTGCAAACAGCCCTTCTATGTAATAATGGGGAGAGGAGCTATTGACCTCAGATGTTCCCTCCACAAGTGAACAGTCCCATCACCTCCTTGGACCAAACATGGAAAAGCTGATAAAGACAGTCTTCCATGAGCCCACGGGGTGGGCCGAAGAAAGGCCTTCAGCAGATAAACCCTCCCTAGCAGTCAGGTCAGCAGCAGTCTGAGATCATAAAGCACAACTCATAGCTCGAATACTAAAAGTGGGCCAATTCTACTTTCTGAAACAAAGCATCTGGCTTCTTAGAGATGTCTGTCTTCTGTTAAAGACGATATTTCAAAAAAATAAGGTCCCAAGTTTCACAAAACTTTGTTATGTCTGGAAAATGCGCTTGTTTTTTCCAAAAAGTTGAAGTCTTAGGACTGTACATTTCAGATCTGAAATAAGAAAAGTTTTAGGGATTTTTGCTCTGAACTGCAGCCTTGGGACATAAAGATGCTCATTTTTTTTAAATATTTAATTAACTAGATTTGAATGATTTTCAAAGAGAACAAGTAAAATCACATTACCTGAAATCAACAGGTGATGTGTTGAGTGAGTGGATAGTTTGCAATGTACATTTTTGTACCTAAATGAAGTTTCTTTTTAGTAGAGTAAACAAAGAGAGATCTATTTAAATCCCAAACATATTTAATTAAAATAAGGTAATTATTGTAGAGCTATATTTGAACAGACAATACAGTTGCAGCAATTATCTGTAATTATGCAGCTCCAATCACAGAATAATAGAGGTTTCAATGTCACTAAGCACAATAAGGATAATTACTCTTTCCATTATTCTGATGGGCACGTAATTAGCAACTTTAGGAAAAAACCTTCATGGGAAAGTAATAGTCACACTTTAACTACTGGCTGGTTGACAATGATCAAGGTATTCAGCACAAAAAGGAAAAGTAGCTTGCTTGGTCGGTTCCAACGCTACTGAAGCGTCGTATACTTCCACAGAAATAGCATTTATTCCAGTCACAGTGAAGGGACTCCGCCTTGAATAAAATCCTATGCTTACTGAACAGGACCTTAAAATAGGCGTACTTAACAACACAACTGAAAAAGTCTTAGCTAAAAAACTCTAAGAATAGACACTACTTTACACTTCAGTCTGTTCTGCTGAGCAGCAATGGGCATTACCCATTTTTGCAACAGACTGAGAACGGGCCTTTACTCCTGCTAGCAAGGAGGGATGGTGTGTCCCGGCCACATCAAACAAGCTAGGCACATTCAACCAGCTGGACACAGCCATGAAACCATCTGAGAGGTGCCAAACAAGCCTGACATCTCACCACCCGTCACCTGTGTTGACACTATCAAACACTGCTCGGATCACCTGCTTCCTACCTGATGGGAATGACCAAGAGATTCCCCCTCCATACACTCTTCCCAGTCACCCATGACCACTGTGGTGCTCCAGCTGACCCCCAGATTGGCTCCCACTTATTTTAGACATGATGCTGACTTGGCTAAGCCAGGGAGCAAAGTTACCCTAGGTTTTCTGTTCAAACAGGGAAAGGGAGGAATCTCTGGGTTGTCTGGTAGATTGAATTACCCCTTGGAAGGGTTTGTCCCACTTCATTGGCTCCTGCAGCTAAACTGCAGCTAAGCTGCATGCAGCTGAATTAGCCTGAAGCCAGATGGATGAGCCCAGACCTAAGAGGGGAACAACCTTCTCTTCTCCGCTTTCCACACTTAGCAAGGGTGGTCTAAACACAAATCGTGCACAACACAGAAAACACTTTGGGTTTTTTTTAAATAGAAAAGGTACCACTCTTACATAGTTACAGTGATAAGACCTAAAAAGATTAATGCTTTGTTTTGTAGGATTGAAAGGTTTTAGAAGCCTCTTTCTATGCTTTCCCTCAGTGTTCAGATTTAAGTTAAAAATTGAGGAAATGTGGTGCTTTTAAGAGAGACTGGTGAGATCTTCTGTTAGGCCAATGACCTTACATTTACAATATACTTTTGTATTTCAGACCTGAGGAATACCATGCACTGATGGCAAGGCTCAAATGACAAGCTCACCCTAGCCATGGTTCTCTGCCTGCAGACTATTCATCACATATCTGCAGCCCAGGGCCACTGCCCCTCTCTCTTAGTCAGGGAGGCCACCAGCCAGCTAGAGAAGGTCAGCCTGAGTTGCAACCTGATAGCCAAGAACACAGCCAAGTACCTCCAGGAAACCAGGGAACATGCTCCAGCTCCCTGCTGTAGAGCCCCACAGAAAGGCATAATCCTAGCCAGCAGCCTATGCTGGCCAGCACTTGCTCCCTCAGACATCTGGTGTGCCCTCACCACAAGACTTTCATACATGATGTCTCATGAGCTGGTAGAGAAGGCAGCTAGTAGGAGTCAGGATGTTAGAAAGAAACAAATCCTTACCACTAAGTGCTACCATTGCTACAGAGAAAAATGCATTAATCTTACCTTTTAATAAATTTCAGACATTTTGAATGAACATGTAGGAGCAAATTGAAACTCTATCATGCACTTGCCCCTTGCAGCCAAGTCTACCACCTCTCCACTAACAGGAAAAAGAAGAGCCATGCAGGTTGCCCGTTACAGGTTTTTCAATGCAAGATGAATGGAAGAACACACTCTACCTTCTAGCAGGGCCTCCCAGCGAATACTTGATCAGTCATCGAGCCTTATAAAATGGGCTGTGGGTTAACCAAGACTACTGACTCTCACGATGATTAGACAGCATGGCGAGGACCAAAGTCTCCCAAAGAGACAGTCTGCATTCATGAGGGAAAAAAATATCCTTAATCTGTTCAGAAACAAAATAGCAACGACACCTGCATGCTACTGGTCAGACTTTGGTTATCTTATATGATACACAAATGTCATGTTATTTTTCCTCCTAATAGTGCTTCCTTTATATGTTGGGGTTTGGTGTTATTGGGGGGGGGAAGCAGGGAAGAATGTTGTCACAATAACTCTATTGGTACACATTCTTCACTAGTATGTTAGCACTTCTCTCTTTTTTTTTTTTTTTTAAAAAAAAAGGCTGTGCTATTGCAATGCTCCTGTTTTCTTCTTTTTAATTCCTATGCATTTTTATATAATTCAGTTCTGAACTTTGAACAACTTTCCTTTTGAAGCAGACTCTAGTTAATTTTCTTATTGTTATTTGTAGTATTTTTCATAATGTTGACTAGCTTTCTATTTACAAAAGTTATTATTCATATCTATTCCCACTGCATTACGTAGATGGCTTTCGAGGTCAACACTGTTTTCCCCCTTCCTAGTGCCTCTGGGTCTGTAGTGTACATATCCTGTGGGGTAAGCAAAACAAAACAATAAACGAACCAAAAACACCAACGCATTTGTATTGCCCTACTCTGTAAGCTGTTCGAAACCCTGCCAGGGAAAAATGCAGCAAGAGAGAGCCCTAGAGGCCCTGCCCTGCATTGCACCAGCTCCCACGTCCGTAGACTCGCACAGCTGCGGAATGCATGCCCTGTCTTTTCTGTACATCTGATGCACGGAAAGCTTACAAAACACTTCAGACATAAGCTGCAATTATATGACGTCCATCACTTTGTTCAGTTAGTTAACGCAGGTTCGCTTAGTTCTTTGGAAGTGAATGAGGCAGAAGAGGGTTTTGCTTGCTCTCTGTTTGGAAAAGTAGACGGTAATGTTTGATGACTGCAGAGGGATGTTCATCCCACTGTTCATTCCTATTCTACAAGAAACAAAGTCGATTCAATAACTAGAAAATGAGAAAAGTATCATTACAGTAAATTCTGGACCAGCTCTATACTCTAATTTTCCTGAATTTTTAGGAAATCCCAAAACCCACAATACTTTTTCAGTTTAGATGGGGAGCATGTGGTTACAGCAACTGTGCTCATTAAAAGTTCTCTGATGTAAGCTTTAAGTGGTTAGCAGATATAAAAGCCTTTTTTAAGAAATCCCAAAGCCATTATTTTATGTAACATAGGCATCAGCAGGTAACACTCAAATTTACCTTTCCAGAGTAGTGTTGAGCTATCTGGTAGAAGGCAGGGGAAGGGCTTGTGTGAAGGAACCTGCACTACACCTCTGGGCTGAGGATGAGAACCACTGTTCCATTTGCCTGACCATCAACTGTAACTCTTCCACAGAGATAATCCTCCTCCTGCTACCCAAGATCAGAGGCTGAACCTGCTGTGCCACAAATACAGGTCTGTTTCATCTCAGGTCCTGAAGTTTTGTGATTACTCCTGGATGAGATGTTACCTTTCTAATGGGAGAAGTCCTCAGGAAGGTGTATCCCAGCTCAGTGACTGGCCCAAGGCACATCCCTACTACCATCCCGGAATCTCTGGGAGCCTCTTTCAAGGAAGAGGGCTGCAGACATGCCTGCCAGCTCCCAAGGACACACTGCTTCTTGGAAAGGGTCAGGATGCCTCAAGCATTCTTGCAATGAAGAGCTAAGCCAAAGGGTGTGGGCTTAACTACAGTATGCTGATTTGTTCAGTATCCAGAGACATAAAAGTGTTTAAACCCATGCCTGCCTGCAACCTCTCCTCCAGGCTGCTCAAATCACATTTTTTTTCCACAAAAACTTAGATAGGAGACACACAGAGATCTTTCCTGTGACATACAAATGGTTTTCTTGTCATCTTTACCCTACCTAAACAGAAGGGCATATTTCTTCACGTCTGCCCGTTCTCTCACTTTTTTTTTAATCCATTAAATTCTGTGGTAAAACAAAAAAGCAATCACAGTCTTCAGGAGAAATAAAACTATAAGGATCTCAGAAGGAGGTCTCAACATGATAAGAAAGAATGTTTGTAATTTCCTGATGCCCTTACAGACAGGTATGTGTGGAAGAGAAAAGAAAAAAGGAGAAAATTCTGGCCATCCTCAAATCTATACTGGAAGTGGGATCACTCCCACATAAATTGCCAGATTCTCTTCCTCTAACTCATATGTGTGTATATTAAGTTATTTTACAACCCTAGCAACCTTCTTAGCTATATTCTATTTTAAATACAAGGCATCAACATGGTACACCGTATGAATCAGCAGAAGAACTCTGCAGTGAGAATTATTTGTCTGTTATTGATTACATTAAGCCACACACAGATGCAAGGAGAAAAAAACAAAAAAGGAACAGGTCAGATCTACAGCCACCTTAAGTAGATGGACCACACAAAACATGTCTCTGCAACATTCCACTTGCTTGTGGCAACAGCACAAACGGATGCTTGTCTTTAAGTTGGCTCTACTCAACCCTCAGCTGCTAGGGACAAGGTAGTTTGCTGGGATTCTTCTTTTGCCAGGCTCCTTCCATTCCATGGTCAGCTCCTAAAAGGTACAGGGATTTTCTTCCTCTCCAGCTTTAACCATCCATTTTCTTCAAATCCTCTCTCTCTTCTTCACTTCTACCCCTCCAGAACAGCTACTGGCAGTCTCCTTCAAAGACCACATCTTTCTCTTAAACCTTTTCTGCATTTCTTTCTATTGGCAGCTCTTAGACTGATAGCCCCAAAATTCACAAACTACAGGGTCAGGCTCTAAAATAACATGAGACATCAAGTGCACAAGGTTTAATATAACAGCTGTAGTTTGAGGATGCTTCCTGCTTGCTCTTAATACACATGCATGGAGCTCATAGCACTGCAACCGTCTCACCTTTTAGTGTGCACCGAGATCTCAGCCACCACAGTGGTACCCTAAATGGAAGCAATCATGGGGACATCAGACTCCTTTGGGATTGATACAGGACATAGTAAGAGAGAGTGCCCACGCCATATGTAATCCAAAGGGCCAGCCCATAATTAGATGGCAACAGCTTCCAACTGGACAGGACTCAAACTGCTGATCTACCCACGAAGGACTCCACAGCTTGCTTAGCTAGAAGCTAAGGCAGAGCATTGTAACTGACATTCCAGTGACACACCATCTTCTGCCAGGCCTCACAGGGACAGAGGGTGAATGGTGGGAGGGGTGTGTGTGTGAATCTTCCCAGCATTTGAGGGCTTCCTGCAGTTGTTGACACTGAAGCTCACAAGCTTCCCCAGCCATTTCAACAAGGAGGGGACTGTTCTGATCCAAAGAGTACTGTTGCTGGCCCATGGTCAATTATGGTTTTGGACAAAGGCACCTCTTAAACTGATCCATTCTACCATGTTAAAAAGGTTAGACAACCTCATGTCCATATGTACAAACAAGGTGTGCATTTTGTGAGTTGGTTAAACAGCCCCAAATATTTGATGCCCAAAAACCTGTGGGTGGGTGGGGGGACACCCACCAACCTCCAGCAAATGAGCTTGGACAAAAAGTCCAAAATGGTCAGCTTGAAAGTTATAAGGAGTGCCTAAAAATATAACCAAAAATTGTGGATGTTTTCTCAACATAAAAGCATCAGAAAATTATTCACGTAAGTCTAATTATATGTGAAGCAGCTTATATTTATGTAGTTAAAAATAAAATAAAAAAGCCCAAAGGGAACCCAGAAAAGAGCAAGCCTTAATTCAGTCTCATGTATTCGGGAAAAAATTCCTTACAAAAAAATTAGAGACACTATAGTCATAATCAAAATTAGTGCAGAGAAAAGGCTGGATATACATATAGACATACTATTCTTTTAAAGACAAGTAGCTTATTTCCAGTAACTGAAGCTTAATTATTTTAAGGGAATAAAAATTAAAAGTAAGGGAAAATTCCAGTATTTAGCTATTTGATAATCACAGTAAGCAATGTCATGGCCAAACAGAAAAAGAACATAGCTTTTGCTGAAAATGTGCCAAGAGAAAATAAACAGCTTTCTGGATAAGTAATAATCAACAGCAAACTGCAATGCCATTATGTTTTACAAAGGACAGAGTGGAATGTGTGGAAAGATTAGAACAAAAAAATAAAGCAAGCTATAAAAAGCCCAGATACCTGACAGAAGAATGAGAAAAGGACACGGCCCAGTGTTCTGCAAAAATGGTTCAAATAAATCTGTACTTCGGCAGAAAAGAAACAGAAAACATGCAGTAGAATCCAGTTATTTTTCTTCGCTATTTCATTCAACAGAAATAATATCTAAGGTCATCTCTCATATAAACATACCCTAAATAGAAATGTTTTGCTTCTGTTTACATTCAGATTGGACAGTAAAGTCATTACAGCTTGTTCATGTGGTGTTCTCCTTTATCCTGCATGGTTCCTCACGAAGCAGTGCAATACATTTTCCAATTGGAAAAAAAAATACTTTGTATAACACCAATGAGTGTTATAGGTAGTCAAGACAGCTTTACTGGCTCATAAAAACTGAAACAGGGAGACAGCCACAAAAACCTGCATGGAACTTTGCCAGTGAGTTCAAACTACTCACAAGAATACAAAACTCACTTCAAACCATCATCTCTCTCTCTCTTAGTATCAATATTTTTGGCAAGGTTTGCGAGCAATGTTTCTGTCTCTCAAAACTGTTAGGTTCCCATAACACACTGCATGCCAGCTTTGTTAAAAGAAAGTAGCCTTTACAACTTCAACTATATTTCAAAAGTTTCCATTAGTCTGTAACTAGAAATCACAAAATAACGTGCTTTTACAGGCTGTATAAAGGGAGTTATCACATATAATTTTATGTGCATATATGCATATCCATAGAATTATTATGAAAGCAGTTTTTTCCCTGAAAAGAAAGGAGAAACACCCTGAAATTTTTCAAGGAACAGGTGCTATTTGATTTCGGATTTACAGCACCATTTACCTGAGTTATAAAAGATATTAATGTAGCAAAAGATCTTGGGCTCATCATCATAGAATTTTGACTGCAAGTATAAAATACTGTATCTGATCATTTCTACAATGTATTCAAGAATTTTTGCCCTCCATCTTCTTATCTGGTCCTTTCTCTTTTTTTTTTTCCATATATTATGCCAATGATATTCATTCATCAGTCTCATGCAGTGCATGTTGCAATGATCTGTATCATGCTCACAGGGGGAATGAACGTGCTCATCTCTGGCAAAAATATTCTTTTACTCAAAATTCTGATCAAAGTGTTAGCACTTATAATGAAGTACCACCATTAAAATGAAAATAAGTCTAGGTAACCACTGTGACAATAAGTAGGATAAGATTGTATTTAATGTCCCCCTTCATTACAAATCCATTTGGCATCCATTCTAATTGCCAACCTATTCTTAGAGAAAAAATTATTTGATGTGCTGTCAGATGCCATATGTGCTGTATACTTTTATAACACTTCTATTGTAATTCAACATTAATTATATTTCACACTGATGTACTGCAACATGAAACGCTTGCATTTTGTAAATGATAAAATTAAGCTCACTTTGTCTGTTCTAATCCCATTTTACTACTATGAGTCTTCAGTACCAGAACTCTCCTGTTGTATTAGCAAATCCATGAACACAAGTGCAGCTCTTTCACACTGAAGAACACAGTTATTTGCCTATTTCAACAAAAACAAGCCCTTTCTGTATTTGATCTCAAAATATATATAAGGAACCACACCTTCATCAGATTTCCACGGGGCTTGAAAACTTCCTCCTGAGCGCTGGAATCATACTTCTTTACAAAATCCTTCCTTACTTTTGAGCCTTTAAGGAAAATAACTGTGTAAAGAAATATCCTGGAAATAACTGGAAAATAAAACTAGAGCAGAGGAGAACAAAAGGAAAAAATAGAAAGTCTGAAAGGGGAGATAATAGTCAGACTGATGCTTAAGATAGAGTCATATGTAGCTCATGTATTTCTGTTTTTCAAGCAAGACAAGAGGCCCAAACAGCAAGGTCCTCCAGAGCTAGACATGAGAAGCTATGTCCTGAATTTTAAAAAAAACACAGCTACCTAGCCTGAATTAATGCCTTAATATACCATATTTTTATTCAGTAGCAGTTTAGCCATGTCATTTTCCAGCTAGAGAATTACTAAGGAAGATACTCCTGGGGTTTTTATACAAACACACACACTCCACAACAGTGTACAGTGCTGAAAGGGTCAACCAGTGCCATAAGAATTAGGAATAAATTTGGAACATCTGAGGAAAAGACCCAGAACAGATACTGCACAACAGCTGTTTAACAGAGGTTTTATGAAGGTAGTCCAACTGGTGGGACATTCCTTACAAATCTTAGAGTGTATTAAAAATGTAAATTTAAACTTTCGGGTTCCCATACAAGAAAAAAAGATAGGTAGGTGCTTGTATTTGCCAGGGCATTCTGTAGGCTAGAGAATAGTCTACAGTTTCTCAGTAAACATTTACTCCATCTAGAAAACAGACTAAAGTGATTTTTTTTTTTTTTTTAATAGTATAAATCAGTTTTCAGTAAAAACTCCTAACAATTCCCCTGCAGTTAGTTACACCATTCCTGGACATGTTGCCATTTCCATACACTTAAATATAAGGCTTCAGTACAAGAGGCATGTTTCTGCTGATTTGTCCTACATCTGTAAGAGTTACCTGTTGAAATTGTGTGTTTTTACTGTGATTACAGAACGTACACAAAATGTAGATGTCTGTTAGAAATACTAAGTATTTCAAACAGGCATCACAGGGCTTCAGAACAGGGACAGCACTTCTGTTCTTTATCCAACCCTTCAGAATTATCTGGCTAACCTTCAGCCAGGTATCTCTGCACACAGGAAAGCCCAAGTCCTGAGGCTGAGACATAGCCAAAAAAAAAAAAAAAAAATCTGCAGCCTTTATTCCAAGGACTACAAGTATCAGCATGCCACACACAGCAAAAACTTGTTATGCATGGATCAGTCACTGAATCCACAAAGATTTCTCTAATATTCTCCCTTTACAGTGAGAATTTCTTATGCCATTTCAGAAGCCACAACTGTGCCCTGGACCTGTATCAAGCTTCCCGAGCACAGCAGCCTACCTGTAAACTATGTATGTACAGATATTCAGAGTATCCTGTGAAGGTTTAATGAGTCTCCTCTTCACTGCTCTGAGCCAAAAATCAGATGATGTTGTAGCAAAGCTCCTTACTTCAGCCAGAAGTCATACGTAAATTAATAATACAAAAGAGCAATACTCCATGGAGGCAGTACCTTTGAAGGTTGTCTTCACAGCAAGAAAACGTTAGAATAAATGTTCTTTGCCAGACTATGTTAGTCATCTGGGATACTGCAAAGGGATACGTCACACTATAAGCCCATTTAAAATTTACTTGACAGTTCACATGGGTTTAACATAGATACTGTTAAGTTAGCTAAAAGTGAAAAAAATAACCAATAGAATACAAATTGCAGAAGTCTTCTTTTATGCCAGCTTACGCTCCTTAGTCACCTTGCATGTAATCAAACTAGTCTTGTCAAAATTGGTCACTGAGAATTTGCAATAAGAATTCTGGTTATGCTAATCTTTGTCCTCTATTATCCTTAATAGCATTTTCAGAGGTGCTGCCCTAGGGACCTGCACAAGTCCTGACATTTAAAAATCAGGCATTTGACATTTGGAATTACTTAGAAGTATCATAACAGCAGCTCAAAATAAAGGTTGTATATGTGTGGGTGTGAATGCATTCAAGCACACAGCTTTTCTTTGACACACCTCCGCCTTTCTTCGTGCCAAGCCTATTTTCTGAGCCACAATGTTTGGTACTTGAAGTCCCATAATAGCAAGTTCATATTCAAGATTTAACCTGTGCCAGTGAAAGAAGGCTATTGAAATGGTAATTGCTTCAAAGTTACACTCTCTTCTGGATGTTCAATTTCCTTTGCTACACTTATTGATATGTGCAAGCCCACACTGCAAGGCAGTCCGCTAGGGTACCTCTGGGACTCCGCAAAGCCTGTTTGGATAAAGTATTAATTCACCAGAAACTGATCAATTCTGGACTTCCATTCTTTTTAGCATATGTCAAAACCCAGGTTTTTTTAATACAGTTCAAGACTTGCAGTGGTTTACAAGACAGAAAAAAAACAGTTATGGCCATTGTACAGATCAGAAATTCAAGCCTCAGATATACACAATCTGTACAATATCTCTAAGATCAATGCCAGAACGGGAACAGAACTTGCTCTGTTTATTCTAACCAGTGTGATATTCAATTAATTATCTTGCCAGCTTTGAGTTGCTCCAAGATTTACATTGTTACTGCTTAGTATCACAGTTTACAACATCTATTTCAAATTCATTCTATGAAAGTGTAAGTAATATAAACATGAAATTGAAATAGATTTTTTTTGAGGACAGAAAGAGCAATACACTAATTACTTAACAATCTTTTCCAGACAGAAAGCAGAGAAAACTGTCTAGCTTCATATTTAGGCTGCTCTTAGCAGATACTCACCAATTAAGATTTCTTTTCCTTGCATAACTCTAGGGGGTTTTTTTAAGACACAAGGCCTCCAAAGGGAATGACAATTTATGCTGACAGTCAGATGCTGAGTTATTCTTGTTCCTCAGCTTTAAAAAATGGGAACTGGAATGACAATAACAACCTCATATTAAATGAGATAAAGTGAATTATTGTGTTCACAATTGCTCTTCAGAACAAAGACCATAAAGCATCTCGGTTTTAAAGTCCCAGTCACTTAACTCAATATCAGGACATTCTCACAGAAAAGAAGTTCACATGTAGTACCTATCAAGGGTTTGGGCTGGGCTAGTCACTAGACAGATGCTCTCTATCAACCCCTCTTCCTTCCAAAAGGAAAGCGAATAAGGAAGAGAGACTAATAGATTGGAAAAGAAAACTAAAACAGCTTTAATGAAATTAATAATAATAATAAAATTAAATATATACAAATATATACAAACCCAATACTAAACCGAAGCACCCTGATGGGAGCTACATCACTGTCACCACAGATGCTGTGAGCAGGCATTGGGGCACTCCCAGACTGGACTTAGCAGCAAATGGGAACCAGACTCAGGAGTGGATTCTGCAGCCATATACAGGAACGCACAGACTGGGATCAAAGGCAGAAGGTCAGAGTCCTGCTCAGACAACCGCCCTTGAACTTTATACTAAGCATGACATATATGGGATGAAGTACCTTGTTGGTCAGTTTAGGGTCACCTGTCCACTCTGCTCCTCCCTGCAGGTGAAGCCTTCTACTTTCTGCACCCCCCAACACGGTACACAAGATTTAGCAGTGACTTTGGTCTGCACAGGAGCAAGTATAAGCAAGAGTCTTTTTGTGTATCAGTCCCTGGTAGTAACTCTAAAC
>NW_008609228.1:0-12935 GCF_000691845.1 Merops nubicus
GGCCGGCAATCCATGCTGGCGCTGCGGGTGCAGGACAGCAACAGGATGGGCCTGCAGACCCCGCAGATGTAAGTGCTGCCGAGCGGCTTCCTGGGCAGGCGTAAACACCTAACGCTGCAGAGACGTGCTTGAGTGGGTGAGGGGTGACCTAAAACCCCGTGGGAGCAGCGAGAGCAGAGCTCCTGGCAGCCAGGGGTTTGTGCACAGTGGATGCTCTGTCTCTGCCAAAAGCTTTCTTAACCTGTTTGTGTGCCCGTGATACATTCCAAATTGCAACGTGCTCTCTCAGGTGCTCCTGTGGAGGTGGCTGGGGGGGGTGTGCATAAAATGGGGACTTGTAACCCTTCTGGCCGAGCAGTTTTGCTCATGGGGGTGCAGTGCACTCCCATCAGTGACTTCTCAGAGCAGCTGCTCTGCTGGCACACACGTGTTGCTAGTTTTCTTATGAGCAAAGGTGGAACGGTGCAAACAGTCACTCAACTCCTCTGTGTCCCTCAGGAAGAACAGAGAGACATTTGGGAAGCCGAGCTCGAGCAAGCTGACACCTGCCACGTCGGAGAGGAAAGTCAGCTTCTTTGGGAAGAGGTACTGGCAGCTTTACCTCTCTGCCCTGTGGGTTACACCAGCCCCAGTGCCACGTCTGTGTGCAGCTGTGCTGCCTGGGCAGGGCTGTGCTGCAGGGAGCAGGGGCCTGGGGCCAGCAGCCCCTGAGCTCTGCCCTCCGCACAGGGGTGGCACAGGGCTGGCTCCCAGAGCTGCCCTTCCTCTTGGGAGTGAGATCTGCTGCAGGCCTTAAGAGCTCCTCAATGTATTTGCCTGTTTAAGGACAGGAGATATTTCCAGTGCACTCTGCCTTGCTTTCTTCTCTCTAAGATGCAAACTTCCCGAACTCCTGTAACCTTTAGGGGTTCATGGCTTTCTGTGAGGACTTGCTGGTATCTTCTGTCAGGACACCACTGTTTTAGGGATCTATCCCTTTTAAATATTCCTGAACTATTTCAGTCTTTCAACCACCTTCACCGTTTTGTTTCTCCATCTTTGGGGTGGCCCTGTGACCATCCCTGTGGCAGGGCCTGTGACTAGCCCTGTCCCTGTTGTGGCAGGCCCTGTGGCCATCCCTCTGTCCCTCCCTGTGACCAGCCCTGTCATTCCTGAATTATTTCAGTCTTTCAACCACCTACACCATTTTGTTTCTCCATCTTTGGGGTAGCCCTGTGGCCAGCCCTGTCCCTGTTGTCACAGGCCCTGTGGCCATCCCTCTGTCCCTCCCTGTGACCGTCCCTGTCCCTGTTGTCACAGGCCCTGTGGCCATCCCTCTGTCCCTCCCTGTGACCAGCCCTGTCCCTCCCTGTGACCAGCCCTGTCCCCCTGTCCCAGGGCCAGCGGGGCGCGCAGCAGCCAGTTCGGCGTCTTCGGCACGGAGAAGATCAAGGACCCGCGGCCCCTCCACGACAAGGCCTTCATCCAGCAGTGCATCAAGCAGCTCTGCGAGGTAGGCGTGAGGGGTGCTCCCCAAAGTGTTTGGTTTCCATGGCTGCTCCCTGAGCTCTGGGGTAGTGACCACCAGGCCCTGTCTCTCCTCAGTTCCTGGCAGAGAACGGCTACGCCCACAACGTCTCCGTGAAGTCCCTGCAGTCTCCGTCCGTCAAGGACTTCTTAAAAATCTTCACCTTTATCTATGGGTTTCTCTGCCCTTCCTACGAGCTTCCCGACTCAAAATTTGAAGAGGAAATCCCCAAAGTTTTTAAAGAGCTCGGGTAAGGTCATTGCTGGGCTGTGCTGCTAAACAGATGTGGTGCAGCTAGAAGTGTAAAACTGTGCAGGACAGCTGGGGAGAGTGGAGAGAGTCCTTTACTCCCTTGAAACTCTGAAACCACCATGCTGAGATTATTTTGTTTCATTTTTGTTTAGCTCTGAGTTGACTCTGATTCTCAGACTACGGTTTATATTTGAACTATAGGCTCTTGGAAGCTTGCTTCGTAACTGAAAATCTAATTAATCATCTTTATTTGTATTAAACTCTGAGAGACAGACACATTTATTTTTTTTTACAGACTCTTCTGATTCATTCTCTTAAAATTTAAGAACTAAAAAACAATTTCAGAATGTTGGATCCATTTCCTTTAGTCAAAAATCATTTCTCCTGTAATTTCCCTCATTCTGCTTTCAAAGCAGGGAGTGGAAATAACAAAGACCACTGAGGTGAAAGAGACCCAGAGTAGCTGGGTGTGTTATCTCTAATTTGTTCAAGTGTTTGGAATAATTAATGCAACAACACTTCTCAAGAAAGAAAATCCTCTGCCTTGGGATAATAGTGAATTTTCAGTCTCATTAAAAAAAAAAAGGCAAAGTGTATTTTGCTTCTGTAGATTTGAGGCTCTGATGGAGTCAAAGCACTGGGGCTCCTTAGATGGAGAAACAAATCTGTTCAGTCCACTTCTCAGTATTTTAATACAGTTTTGGTTTAAGCTGTAGCATTTGAAGCTTCTGGCCTAGCTGAGGTGCTGACAAGGAAGCTGCTCTCAGGAGGCTTCACTCTGCTGCTCCAAGGGTGTAATCCTGGATAGAAAGGCTTATTCTGAGAACTCCCTTTACATTGTCTTTTGAGAGTTTGAAAATGGACTCAAATGATTAGTTTTAAAAGATTCTCAGGCTGAGTGGCTCGTGAGTGCTTTCTCAGAACTGTCAGTTTATCAGTAGCTTCTTGTCCTATGTTCTTGAAACAGCAGGCACCGAGCCTGTCAGAGTGCAGGGGGCACCTGGCCCATGCTGGCAGTCCTGTGGCTCAGTTTCAGGTAGTCCTGTGAGGAGCAGGGAATTGGAAGGGACCTGTAAGGATCATCAAGTTCACCTCCAGATACTCTGTGCATAACAGAATGAGCAGCTCATGGTAACTGAGTAAAGGCTGCTGTAAGCTCAGCTGCTCTCCCTGTGATGTGCAGTGTAGAGGACAACAGAGTGTTCTTTCTGTGCCTCAGTCTGCATGTGGAGATGTGCTGGTTTTTGTCATGGCTGTTTGCTGCAGCTATTAAAGATGTCTCTTTGTTTGCCTTGCAGGTACCCCTTTGCTTTGTCAAAGAGCTCCATGTACACAGTGGGAGCTCCACACACGTGGCCTCAGATCGTGGCAGCTCTGGTTTGGTTAATTGAGTGTGTCAAGGTAGCCTTTTCCTTCCTTAACCCAAATAGTTCCACTGTTCAGGCTGGAATGTTAGTTTCAATACAGAACTCTTAAATGGATGGAATTCTCAACAGCAATTATTCAGGTGTTCTGTGACTGTTGTACTGAGGGAGGGTTTGATTGGGTTTTTTAAGCAGTTGTAACTCTGCTGCTGCCAGCTCAGGTCTGGGCAACGTTGGCCTGTGTGGCAAAGTTCAGCCCTGCTGAAGTGGGAGCCCAGTGCTGAGGCTGGGAAGAGGGCTCTGGCCCCTCCTGTGCCTCCAGTCGGCCAGGATGAAATCCTCACCCCTGTTCTGTGCCCTGCCATCCCTAACCCCTGTGCTCCTGCCTTGCAGCTGTACAGTGCCATGAGGGAACATGCCCCCTCCTTCGAGGAGGGGCAGGGCTGGGGCGGGGAGACCGACGACGGCATCGTGCACAACAAGGTACTGTGGCAATAAATGCCCTCAGAACCCTCCAGCTGAGCTCTCCCACGGGCTGCACAGCACAGGTGAACGAGGCACAACAGCTGTAGCTGTATTCATTCATTCTGTCCAGTTTTTATAGTCACAGAGTCCTCTTGGAGGAGTAGTAGCATGTAAAAAGCAGTTTCCTGAGCAGGCCTCGTGGCCAGTCTGCTGGGAAAGGCTGGATGTGAAACCAGAGTGCCTTGTTCTCTGCCCTGCCAGACAGGGGGTCGTCCTGCCCTTGGTTTATTGTCTCAGGAGGGTCTCACCTGTATTTCTCTTCAGTCTTCTAAGCTTAACAGCAGTACAATGTAGACAACTATAAACGTGGTGGCTCCTGCTGATATCTACTCAGTTTACCATTTGAAAATTGGATGTAATGCTTAATTTCTGAGCCACAAGATAGGGTGGCAATGTAATCCAGGCACTGAAAAGTCCAGCAGCTTGCTTTCTTGCCAATTTGTTGTAGGCTAATAGGACTATTCAGATTTAACTTGGTGTTGACTTACAGCAGCTGTTTGGAAGGGGTTGTGTCAGAACATTTAATTAGAAAATTGCAAAAATCAAATTAAATCAGAATTTCGGATTAAGGTTACAAACCTGGCAGTTGGCAAGTTTGTAACTTGTCATTAAAAAAGCATTTTGTCAAAAAATGCTTTGGAACATGAGCTTCCAAACTCAGATATGTCAGTATGTTGAAACAAAATTCATACTACTGGTGTAATTGCTTCTGAGAGATCTGCCATTTCAAGGCTCCAGTAATTTTTTTGGCTAACCTTTCTTGAACTCTAGACCAGGTCTCTGGCACCTGCACATCTGAGGCATAGTGAAGAGGTCTGCCAAACATACCTGCCCCTTCCATAAAGCAGCCTAGGAGCATCATGTGCTTCAGGGGAATAAATCCTGCAGTGCTGTGTCTGCTCTCCTTGTTCAGTGTCCCAGAAAAATGCATCAAGTATTTCCAGGCCCTTAGTGTGAATTCTGGGTGCCTCCTGCCTGAATGTAATCTGAGGTTCTGTGTTTAGAAGGAGGAAAAAAGGTTGCTTTTGACAGGGATGTAGTCAAATCAGTGAGAGATATTTTTGTTCTCTGTTTAATTCCATTGGTTGGGTGGGTTTAGGCTCTCCAGATATTTTCCAGCCCTTTGAATCACTGAAATGAAAGCTTCTAAAATTGTTTTCAGCTTTTCATGGACTATGCTGTGAAGTGCTACGAGCTCTTCATGAAAGGGAGAGATACTTTTGAAGAACTGGATGCAGAAGTGCAGTCAAAATTGAGTGAGTTGTGCTTCAGTGAAGTGTTTACATGTCTTACTGGGTTCCCCTCTCCTAGATACTTCCTAAATACTAGAAAAGTGTTTACCAGAGGATGCACATCTGATGAGTGAACATTCAGCATCTAAAAGCTCTGGAAACAGCCTACTTTGTAATTAAAGGGCTTTTTTTTAAGGGTTCAGAGTGTTTTGGGGTTTCTTTGGTTTTTTTTTAGCTTAAATTAACTGCAGATAATGGGTCTGTCTCGTGCTGAAGTTAAGGTGCAGATATTCAGATGAGATTATGATATTCAGTGAGATTAATTTGTAACCACCTCCCCTCTTTGTTTTCTTCCCTCAGAGGATTTATTTAATATAGATGAACTCCAGATAGAAGTTTTAGCAGCTGACAACAAAAGGCTTCAAGAAGAGATTGCAAGACTAGAAAAAGAAAAAGAGAGCGAGCCGGTGAGTGATCCCTGTCCGTGCCTGCCTACCTGGGGGGCTGAGCTTCTGGTACTGACCACTGCTCTCGTCAGTAAATGAAGATACTGATGATACATTACAACAAATGGACAATTATTTTCAGTGCTCTGTGGGGTTTTAATTAGGCCAGATTATCACAGACTACACCACTACAGTATGAGGCATTCACCGTGGAGTCTTTGGCCACTGCTCGTTTGATACTGTGAGGGTATTTTCAGGTAACGAGATCTTGCGCTGAATTAAATATTAATAAAATACTTGAACCACTTCTTTTTGTTTTTCCCTGAACTTCAACATTCTCTTTTCCAAAAGCATTGGTATGAGATCTTCTCAGGGGATGAGAGCACAAGATTCAGTGGTAACTATATATTTTAGGCAAAATGGTTCTTTTTGAGAAGATGAATTCTGCTTTTAGTAAGTCAGGAGTTTAAAAATGGTTTAGTGGCTGTGCAGCTGGCACCCTGAGACTGCTGCTTGTATTTCCTTGCTTTTAGTTTTATCTGTCCTTTGTGTATTATTCTAATTAAGTTGTAAATTACCTGGACTAAGAACTTAACACAATGCCTGATGCAAACTGCAAACTAAATGCAGGAATTAAGGTGCAAACCATCCTCTCAGCCTTTTTTTGTCATTATTTTAAAGCCGCTTACCTTGATTTAACTGTCAGAGATAAAAATGTATTCAAGTTCTTTTAAATCCACCTTTCTACTATAGAAGTAGAACCAATTCTCTCTGAAGGCTGTTGTTTGGTCAGTGCCACTGACAGTGGCTGTCTCCCCTCCCCTGTGCCAGGACCGCAGAGTGTCGCTGCGCAACGTGAGGTCCTCCCTGCAGGCAGACGTGCAGAAGTACCAGGCCTACCTGGCCAACCTGGAGTCCCACATCTCCATCCTGGACCAGAAGCTGGAGGGCGTTACTGAGGAGGTTGAGGCAGCAGGTGAGGCAGCCTTGGCACAAATGGGTAGTGAAGGTGGAAGAAACTTTAAAATACTTGTGATCCCTGGCTCCAGGACAGAGTGAGGTGTGTTGTGTGTGATGATGCTGCAAAGAACCTTTCCAAAATGGATTGCTAATAGAGAGATTTTTTTTTTTGTCTGATAGTTGTTTATACAGTAATGAATTACAAATATTATTTACTTGGAAAATTACAGAGAGATTAGGTTCAAGTGCCTAGGCTGTTATTTGACATCCATTTGGCAATGTTTTGTGAACTCCAGAAATGGAAGTAGAAGCCATGAAGCAGGAGAACGCCCGGCTCCAGCACATCTTTGAGAACCAGAAGTACTCGGTTGCAGACATTGAGAGGATCAATCATGAGAGGAATGAGCTGCAGCAGACCATTAACAAGCTGACTAAGGAAGTGGAAGCAGAAGAACACCAGCTGTGGAATGAAGAGATAAAATATGCAAGGAATAAAGAGGCGGTACGTGAATCCCCCGGCACTGGGAGGTGGCTGTCAGTGTTCACACAACTGAAACCTGGGCTGCTGCAAACTTCTTTCCTAAATAACAGCAGCATGGATATGTCTTCATAGGCTGCAGTGACAAGAATTGCTTCTGTTTATTATCTCTGAAAAGTGGTTGTCTTTTTTTTCACCTCTTTTCTGTTTTGAGCATAATGGAAATGTATGCTTGCCATATCTTTTTCCTGCATGGCAAGGGACAGAGCCAGCACCTGCACCACTGGCAGCTCTGTTACAGCATCAGGAGCTCTGCTGCCAGGAGCCTGAGATGGCTTTGGTAACACAATCCATCTCAGGCTAGTGCTAAAATTCCATAGCAAGGAAGTAATGCAAAGCTAGTGCTTTGAATCAGGATCTCTGCACACATTTAGGGCCAGATCAGTCCCTTATGTGGGACTTGTAATGGTTTTTAAGGGCCAGATTCAATTTCCTTAGGCATAACAAAAAAGTGTGGCCCTGTAAGTGGTGGGATTTAAAAGCTTCTGCTTTGCTAGATAGAGAACTAAAACCAAAAGCTTGCAACGTGTTTTGTGTTTGGTAGGGTTATGTTTCATCCAGCACTCAGTTAAACTGCAAAAGCCTGGAAAAGCACTGATGATATTTGGTGTCTGCATGTCCATGGCACTCATCATCCAGGCCACAGGGTGTTTAATAAGCTTTGCCTAGCAGAGTGCTCGAGTTAGTTTGGCACTGGGGTGTGTGGCTATGGGGCAGTTCCTGTCAGAACCCAGGAGAGAAGGCACATCAGCGTCAGGCCAGTCGTGGGGTTAGCTGCCTGTGTCCTTCCCAAGCATCTTGTCCTTCCTCTGTCAGCTAATCCTTGGGGCAGGGAGAAATAAGGCAGGTGAGCAGGGAAACGATGGGTGGAAGGGTTCAGTCTGGCCCACAGGCACTGAGGAACCCGGGAGAACAACCCCTGAGGGAACCACTGCTCTGTGACCCAGCCTGTGCTGCACTGCCAGGGCATGCAGCAGGGCAGGGAGTCCTGTGAGCACAGAGCCACTCGGGACCCCTGTGAAGTATAGATCAATGCTGCTTGCAGAGCTTTTCACTTGCTATGATTTCTGCCCCTCTCTCCTGTGCACAGATTGAAATGCAGCTGGCAGAGTATCATAAACTGGCTCGGAAGCTGAAATTAATTCCAGTGAGTGCTGAGAATTCCAAAGGCCACGACTTCACGATTCAGTTTAACCCAGAGGCAGGGCCAAACTGCCTAGTCAAGTACAGGACTCAGATCAAGGTAAGCAGAGTCAGCACCAAATGTCTGTGCTGCCACATGCCAAAAAACCCTGTTTTGTTGGAAAAGTCCCTCTCAGCCTCTCTGTGAAACCTCACTGGCAGTGTGATACCTGTGTGATGTGTTGCCATAACTATGTTATAGTGTAGGAAGGGAATTTGGTATTGGAGCAGCCTAAATAACAACAGGAGAGGGGAAGGATGTGCTGGGGTACAGCTCAGTTCAGCCTCACAGGCTGCACCAGCCAGATCTTCCTGGGCATGTCTTACAGGCTCCCCTTATGGAGATCATCAACCAGACTGAGGAGGAGATCCGGAAAGCCACGCAGCGGAAGATGACTTTGGAGGATACTCTGGAGCAGGTGTGTGAAGGGGTGCTGAGGATGAGGACTGAGACCCCATGATCCTACCTGCTGGGCTCATCCCACCTTCTGCAGGGGTGGAGCTGGGGGTGGTGGGTGCCTTTTTGCTTGGCTTTGGTTTGTTGGTGTTTTTTGTTGGGTGTTTTTGAGAGGAGGGGAGGAAAGCTGTGAGAAGAGTGCTTTAGTTATGATGAAATCTAAAAGTGTTTGTGAGAATTAGGGTCTCCTGTTGGTTGAAATGTGTATTCCCTGCTCTGAGGATTATGCAGCTTGCATACCTTTGGCCATACACACTGGAAAGACTTGTTTTAGTGTTGCCCATTTCAGTCTGTCCTGTGGTTCCCATCACTGACAAGTTGTCCTCTGGGCACTGGTGTCTCACCAACACTGCTTCAGCCACGTGTCCAAACCAAAGCACCCCAGGCTGCTGTGGAAACAGCTAAGGCCATCCCAGCCTGGCCTGTTCTAAATGATTCTGGGCTGCCACGTGCCATTTGTGCCAGCATGGATTTATAGGCTGGAATTATTTTTGCATTATTTTCCTGGTCCTGTGTTCATTCTAGGTGAATGTAATGGTAGTGGACAAGAAAAACAGTGTGAAAATGCTGAAAGAAGAGGCTGAAAAGCTGGATGATCTCTACCAGCAGAAGCTTAAGGTAAACCTTTTTGGTTGATGACAGCTTATCATTATATTCATTATATTTTTATTCATATCTAAGTTTTTGGCTTGCATTTTTGTTTGGACTCTGCCCCTCCCTCTGCTTCCTTCATCCCTCTTGCAGGATTCTCTCATTCTTTTTAGTATATTTCAGTGCTACCATGAGTGAGTTTTCAGTTTCTCCTGAGAGAATCTGGCCTGGTACTTTGGCAGGTGCCATGAACCATAAGCTGCTACCTGCAGCAGTAACAGCAGTGGGAATCATCTCCTGACCTTGGGAGGGCTCAAAGTGTGGCCTTGAAGGAGATCATGGAGTTAACAGTCTGCCTTGTCTGTTCCATTTGTATGTAATAAACACTCATTAGTAAATGTGTTTAGTTCTGTTAAAAACTACAGAAAATATTTGACTAAAAGCCCACAAAATGATTATTTTATTATTTGTCTGAAAGCACATTAATGATATAGAAGTGTTTCTTTGCTGCTTCACTCCTAGCTGAGCAGCAGAGACAGCCCTGGTGGTTAGCAGGGAGGTGCTGGTGCAGTCCCTCCAGCCTCCTCTGACAACACAGCTCTGGGGGCAGCAGGAAAAGGCTCTTTGAGCCAAGCTGGTGTTTCACAGATCTGCTCCTTCACACCCAGCTCCAGTGCTGTGGCCCTGGGGCAGGGTCACTGCAGTGCTAACAGCTCCTTAGGTGGTTGTAGGCAAGACATTTAGCTTATTATATTCAAAACCACCTGAAATTTGGCTTTTAATCTATGCTGTTGCAGCTGCTTTTGTCTTAAGGTGAGCTCATAAAATACTCGGGTGCAGCTGGGTGGTCATAACAAGACAGCCATGTAATTCCTTGTGTCATCTTTAAAATGCTCTCTACTAGACTTCAATATTACAAGTCAGTAGTAACACTTCTTGAGATGAACTTTGAAGGGAAAAGAGCTGCAGCAAAGACTGAAATATGGTTAGAGAAATATAGGGAACGTTAGTCTGAGTTTGGGCAGAAGATGATACAGAAAATACCTGAAACTGGAGGTCTGGGGAGAAGTCCTGGGGTGGTTTTAGTCCTGAGTTTGGAATTCTGTGAATGCTGAATTCAAGTATCAGGATGTAATTGGGTAATATACAGGAGAAAAAAAATCCTATCTGTTCTTGAGTTAGGCAATTAATTTTTTTTTCTCCTCTTTCTTTGTTTGCAGGAGGCAGAAGAGGAAGAGCAAAAATGTGCCAATGAACTGGAACTGCTGGAGAAACATAAACAACTGCTCGAGAGTGGTGTCAATGAAGGTCTCAGTGAAGCCACAAATGAACTGCATGACCTCCAACGACAGTAAGGCCCATAACTGCAGGTTTTCTCTGTTGTGTATTTTGGGTGTTGGGTGTTTTAAGGACAAAGACATTTTCTTGACTCCTTATCTAAAGTCATTGGGAGGGAGAATCCCTCTCAGTACATGAATTTCACAAGGTCACAGCTGAAAGGTGTTTTGCCTCAACACTTGACACTTTGCCAGGATATTTGTCTGCTGTATCAGAGCTCCTGTTTTCCATGTAATTCTTTTCATGTGTGTGGCTGTAGTAAGGAAATTGGTTTGTTCCCAAACTTGTGACAATGACATTTTACAGTTTAAAGTCTGTAAAGTGACTGGTCTGACTCTAGTCTGACTCCAGTCTAAGGTTCTTTGTTTCTTACCAGTTAGCACAGTTCAGTCCTTTTTCTTATGAGTATTAGTGTATATAAATCTAACTTGGTTCAAGGTAATACTAATAGAAAAAAATACAGCTAAATGTGAAGATGTATCAGACTTGAAGTGATAGTTTTGGATCTCAGGGATTTCATAATCATGGGTGTGACTTTGAGTGTCTTCACTTTGCAGGTACCAGGTTGTTATGCAGACAAGGACAGAAGAGAGCAGGAAAGCTGGTGGCAACCTGAATCGTCTCCTAGAAGTGATTGCTACTCATGTAGTGTCCATAGAGGTGAGCTAAAATTTGATGTTCAGTATTAAACCTTTCTAGAGACATGTGCAGCTGTGGGAACACCTGGAAATGAGAACTAAGTCCTTCCAGTAAAGTGTCAGTTTAGGGCTGCTGCACTTAGTCTGTTTAACTGATTCTAGTTAAATGTGTTGTCAAAACCTGTGGTATAAATCATCAGAACTGACCAGTAAATTTCAGCAGTAACGTGCTGCCAGGTTTAATCTGCTTCTTCCAGAGAAGTGTTGAACTGAAACTGCTTCCCCTGGGCAACAATGGCTGGAAATGCTTTAGCAGAAGCTGTATGAGAGAGACCATGAGAGTGCTGATGACAAACTTTCTGTAACTCTTCTCTAGAAATACCTTGATGAACAGAACGTGAAAATTGACAGAGACTATGAAGAATTCATGTCTGAAGATCTGTTGTCAGCCCTGACCAGGATTCTGGACAGTTACAAAAAGAAGGCTGAAAGTCTGTAATGACTGAAAACGTGAGGACCCATTTCCCTGCTTCTGGAGCTCTGGTGTGGTGCCTCCACAAGGACAGGCCCTGCTGGTGTCTAGCAGGGAAACAGGCTTGAGGTGCAAGGAAACCTTCAAGAACTTCCTTTGCTTTATTGACCCAGAGTAAAGAATTAAACCAGATATTTACATTTTCTTAAACCAGGCTTTGGAACTGCCCAGAGACTCCTCTTACATGAGTAAGATTATTTTTTTTAATTTTTTTTTTTTTTTTTACAAAACCTCTTTGTACAAGGTTAGTTCTATAGTGGTCTTGTAAATAGTGTAGAGAAAGACAGCTGAAGACAGAAGCTGTCTCTGGCTGCTCACTGCAGGTGGAGCCTCGCTGTACTTCTGGAATGCATGTACCTGAGAGGGCTCTGAGGACAGCACGTGGATGCTGGCAGTCAGTCCAGGTGGGGCTGATGTTGGATGTCCCAGCGGCCTGGAAGGAGTCTGTCTTCTTGTCAGACCAGTCAGACTCTTTTTTATCTTCCTCTGAAAAGCAGCACTAAAAGCAGTGCCTGGGGAGCTGTGCTGCAAGCCCCTCTCGGGGGTGTGTGCTGCCTGCCTGGGTGCTGTGGGTCCTGAGCTGCCCTGTGTGCACCTCGGGCTGTTGAGACAATGTCAATAAACCGGCGCTTATCAGTCGTGGCCAGCTGAGCTTGATGGCATCTCTCACAAGTGCCCAGCACCAGGGAGTCTCCAGGAGTGCAGTGGTGCCCCTCACCCCTCCAGAGGCCACGGCACCGAAGCTGGGAGCAGCCACACCCAGGGAAGTGGCCCCTGGGCTCTGGCAGCAGAGGCAAGGCCTGGGGAGGCACAGCCAGACTGCACCTGGAAACAGCTGCCCTGAGCTCAGGGCTGCTTCTGCAGAGCACCTCTAAAGCTGAGCCCTGGGTATAAACCTGGCTCTGCTCTCAGCATCTTGCTTCAGATGGTGGGCTGGGGGGACCTCTGGGGATCATCTCATCCACCCCCTGCTCCAGCAGCTCACCCCCAGCAGGGTGCCCAGGGTCACAGCCAGGAGGGTTTGGGATCTCTCCAGAGCAGCCGACCCAGCCTCTCTGGGCAGCTGCTCCAGGCTTGTCCACCCTCACAGCAAAGCCATTTCTCCTCATGTTTTCCAGAGGTAGAAATTCCTCATTTCTTTTATTATTTTATTTCAGTTTCTTGAAATATTTTATTGCAAGTGCCAGCCTGCAGCTACCCTGGCCCTGCCCTTCTGTAATGGCACAAGGCAAAGCGGTTGCCTGTCGCAGACACAAGACCTCCAGAGCTCTGCTGGACCTGGACGGCTGACACCAGTCCCCGAAACGCCTTTTGTGGCTGACAACGCCCCAGCACCTCCCTGCGGAGACGGGCGTTAAACGCGAGAGCCGCGC
>NW_008609229.1:0-13894 GCF_000691845.1 Merops nubicus
CTATAAGGTTAGTTAAACATGACTTACTCTTGATGAGACAGTATCAGAAGCCTTAGTGACGTCGAGATAGACAACATCCCTTATCTACTCAGTCAGTCATGCTGTCATAGAAGGCTATCAGATTGGTCCAACATGTTTTCCCCTCAGTGAATCCGTTGACTGCTTCTGATAACCACCTTTTCCCCTACATGCTTAGGGATGGCCTCCAGAATGAGCTGTTCTGTTACCTTTCCAAGGATAGGGGTGAGGCTGACTGTTCTGTAGTTTCCTGGGTCACTTTTGTTGCCCTTTTTGAAGACTGTAGTGACACTGTCTTTGTGCTAGACCTTTCAAAGACGGTGGAGAAAGGCTTAGCAGTTAGATCTTCTACCTTCTTCAATGTTCATGGGTGCCTGTCATGACTTCTACCTTAAGACTGATATTGGTTTGGTGGCTTCTGTTGCATGTCTGGTCCTTAGGAGAAAGAGCTACTCAGTACTGCCTTAAAAAAGCACTTAACTGATCTACAGCTTTTAGAAGTGACTGTGTAAATGTATTACAGTAGCCAGTATGTACGCAGTATTCTTTCTCTGGTTTTATAAGTGGAAGTCTATTCAGTGCTACTGTTGTCCTTTTTCATGTGAGGCTTTCTCAAGCCACAGCACTGATGGTTTCTTCCCAAGATAAATTTGCCTTTCTTGTTGTATTTGCTCTCCATATTGGTACAGGGAACATTCAGTGTTGTGGTTTGTTTGGTTGGTTGGTTGGTTTTTTTACGCTGCAGTATCAGAGAATTTTAATGCCTTGGAAGCTGTGGTGGAACACTTGAAATCTAGGTGGCCACATGTTTGAAGGAATGAAGTTTCATTATTAAATGAGCAGGCCTCATAGATAAATACAGTTGACTGCAGCAGTTTCATTCTTACCCCTTTCTACAGCACGTGAAGAGAACGGTAGTGTTTGACTTTGGCAGAGTAATTTGCATTCAGAACCCAGTGCAGTCTGTGAAGTACTAGTTAGGGCTCAGAATGGTGGTTGTGTTGGTGGCTGAGATACCTTGTGTCAGATGAATCATGATACTTGCCTATGTGTATGCCTGTAGCCTATGCCAAATGTGATAAAGCACTTTCAGTCAAGCCTTGTCAGGATAGATTGAAGTTCATGAAGTTCATGCATTTTGCCTTGTGTTATCATGGGTGGATAGGAGCTTCTCTGATATACTGTGGCTCAGCTGATGCTTGGTAAATTCCATTGTGTGTCTGAGAACACAGAGAACGGTTAAAAATTACATAATTTTGATTTTGACAGTCTTTATGTAGCCCTTGTTTTCAACTTAGTTTTGGTGCTGGATGTTTCTATCTGGTTATTTTCAACCCTCAGGAGGAACCTAAGAAAGTTCGCTTTGACTATGACTTATTCCTGCACCTTGAAGGACACCCACCTGTAAATCACCTCCGCTGTGAAAAGCTCACGTTCAACAACCCGACAGAGGAGTTCAGAAGAAAGCTGCTAAAGGCAGGAGGGGTGAGTCCTGCACCCATGTCAAAAGCCATGATAAAGATGTTGCTGCTTATTACTGGCGCATGATAAGTATGGTGAAGATTGACCTGAAATGAAGGAAAGTGTTGTGATAGCTTCATAAAAGAGCTCAGTGCTCATTGTTTTTAATGGAATGGGTGAGCAAAGAAGTATATATCTACTTGAAAGACACAACTAGGTATCTGTCTTCACAACTAAATGATTCACGTTTACTTCTGCAAAAGCATAACTTAGACCTTATTCATGAAGCATTGCTTGCTTGACTCTCCAGAGATGAAATACAGGAGGGCTACTGTGATGGGAGGAAGTAATTAAAAAAAAAAACAACAAGATTTCTCATTTGAAGATAAATTGTTTGCCAATCAAACATCAGTTTTGTATTCTGGAAACCTTCATGAACCACTACTTTAATATTAATAGTATGAGGTCAGTTGTCAATGGGCAAGTTTTATCCACAAGTGTAATAAATCTAAATGATACCAGCAGGGTCTTTGCTAGGTGGTGGGCATGGTTAAAAACTAAAAATAGGAAGCATCCCTTTCATTGCACATTTTTCTGTGCCTTTTATTTTAGATTTCTTGAGGTAAAAGCAAAAATGTTGTCTAACTGTAAACAATGAAATGTGGGGTTTGTGTGTTTTGGCTATATTCTTCCACTGAATAGATTAGCACAGTCATTCTTAAAATGCTTCACATCATTGCATTTTATTTTTCTGGCGGCTGCAAACTGCTTGCCTTTTTTTTTTTTCCCCTTCTTCTCCACTTGTGGATTTCCTTCCAAGAAATGCATACATTTTTTTTAAGCTCTCAGTGTTTTATTTTTCCCTGCATAGGGTTTCTGATCTAGGAGTTTGTCTGAGCAACTTAGCAGACGTGATGTAATATCGTTCTGTCTTGCTTTAGACTAAAAGCCTCCATGAAGCACTTACCTCTCCCAGCACTATGTAAGGCCTGTTACGTTTTTATCAAATGCTGTACACAGGTATTTCTTTGACTGTTGTAAAAGCCCTGGAAAGCTGACTCTCACTTCCAAGTGAAAGCAAGTAGACAACGGAATGAATTAATGAGATGTTCACTTACTTGTAACTTCCATACTTTAGGCTGAGAAGAGCATTTACAGGATAGTAAAGTATGAAATGGATTCTACATAGCAATTATTACTTCTAGCTTATGGCTGTCTTCAAGAAAAGTAAAAGTAACAAATCGCTGAAATTCCTTGACTGGCAACAAGTTGGCCAAGAAAGAGGTTCATATCTGTTAAAATGAATGAAATTCCAGATTAATGTAAAATGCTGAGTGGCAGCTTTAAGAAAAGTACTCTAAGATGGAAGACTTCTGCTTACATGGCTTTAACTGTGTAAATTGCTTTATTTCTGTGCACTTTGAAACACAGATCTCTCATTGGTTTTCTCCATGCAAAAGTCATGAGATGAGTCTTCACATTGACATAGAAGAATTGTGTTTATGAAAATGAGAAATAAAGTCCTAAATACATTTATATTACACATACTATGTCCTACTGATGGGACCCTCCCTTCCAGCACCTTCCACTAGACCAGGTTGCTCAAAGCCCCATCCAGCCTGGCAGGAAGGCAAATAGGAACCTCTTGTTCAGTCTTACAAAGGCTATAGCCCATTTGCAAAGTTCTTTGTCCAAGATTTTCACCTTCAGAAAAATGTTTTCTGCACTTAACTTCTCTCCATTGTCTGAAAAAAAATTGATTATACTCAAGTCCATCTCTGCTATTTACCTACTTTCAGTTGACATTGTTTTCATAAATGAAAAAAATAAATGTTTAGAGACAAAATAAAATACTTCCAAGATTACACTGGGCAAATTCAATCAAACCATTAGGTATAATTGTTTATGTTCCATCTCTGCATAGGTATCCTAAATAACATTTAATTTAGAAAGTTTTGCTGTGGAGATGATGCCACTGAGAGGTTTTTGCACCTTTTATTCAGTGTGGTACCTAACGATGTGAAGCTAACATATACAGATAACACTCATGAATTAGCAGCATATGCCATAATCCAACCTGTTGCTTGGAACAGTTGCACTTTGTACACAAGTGATGACTTTTAGTTTATCCATTTGCTATCAAGCAAATTGTCAAGGTACTGGTAGTGAGAGAACTACATGTAGTCTCGTACAGAGCACATCCTCTAGACTCAGCACAAGATTATAGATAATTAGGCACAGTAGGATTGAAGTTTTCACTGAGTAAACACCTGTAAGCATTGATCCTTACCAGGTTGTTCCTTTCTATGTCAGTTATGTTTTCTGATTTATTTCAGCCTCTAAATGTGAAAAAGTCTGAGGGAAAAGGGCACTCTTATTTCTGTGTATGGATATGGAAATAGGGATGACACTGAGCGGGAAATCATAGCAATTAATAATTTTCAAATTTGAAGGAGATTTTGAATGTTGAATGCTCCAAAAACCATTTATAAACACAGTCTGACTGCGCTGATGTATTTTACGATGCCAGTAGTGCTGGTTTTGTTGCCTTTTAGTCTTGTGTGTTTTATTTCAAGAAAAAAATAATTTTGAATATGTTGAATAACATCTACCTAACAGATTCAGTGTTGCCTCTGGAAACAGACTTGCTCAGGCATCATTTGTTTGAATAAGATATTATGGATTACTTAATTTTGATTCTTGCAGGAAAAAGTAGTGAAAATATTTTTAGTCCATGTTAAGACAGGAATTTAATGTAGCCCTCTCTCCCATAGGTGCAAATACGTAAGTAAAAATGTTTACATTGTTTAATACTTGCCTATTTGGAAAGACACTCTAGTACACAGGCAATATTTAATACTTGAGTTTTCTTTCATAAAAGGAAAAGCCTTATAAATACCTCTTAGTGGTTCCCTGTGGACAAAACCAGTAAAATTCTTAACAGTAGCAGCTATTAATGATACAGTTTGAGGTTTCAGATTAAGAGGATGCAAGGAATAGGATGATGATGTTTCTTTTTAGCATCAGAAGTGTCCTTTTTGTCTGCTTCCTGTAAAATTATTTTGGAAAAGCAAGGCAGCTCTTTCCTTGAAGATAATTGCTTTATTAATGAGTCAAGAGAGAGAAGCATCGAGGATGAAATGCAATTTTTAGGGGGGGAAAAGAAAAGTCAAAGTAAAAATTCAGGTTTTGCCAAAACCTTCTGCATTACAATTTTTAAAAAAATCTTTCTGTTTTTAGTGTTTAATGGTTGAGAAATGTCTTTTCAATCACTTGAGATGCCTGCCTAAATGCCAGTTTAGAAACCTAACTTCCTAATCCATGTAACGAAGATGAAATCATGGGGATTTCCCTTTTTTCTCAATCCTCCCTCTTTCCTTGCAGTTCTTTTGTGTCAGTTGGAATAGTTGGCTTCTACCCAGAGCCAATCTTAGGTATAATGCTCTTCTAGGGAAGGGATTATCTTTAATCTTGTGCTTTTTGAATTAAGTAATTTAATTTTCTTAAACTATGTATTTACTTTACTTTCAAGCAAATAACTTAAAAGAATTGTAAAAAGTTTTCTATTCCGTTGTGAGTTTTTGTTTGTTTGTTTGTTTGTTTGAATAATAGCTGTTCAGGACAACTGGATTTTTGTTGTTACTCTTATTGCTTTCAGTGGTGAATGAACTTCACTGTAAAACTGTGTGGGATGTGGCAGCCCAGGACCACACAAGTCCATTTGTCTGCTACTGATACACAATAAGCTATAGAAACGTAATAGTAATGGTTCCTTTTTCCTGGAATTCTAACAGATACTTCATAGCTCTTACTGAAAGTACTAATGGAATTTTCCTGCAGCACATTGTGGTGACGGTCACCAAACTATTCTGAGGCTGCTCTATGGTGTTCTTAGATTACCAGCTCAGTTAATTAAACTATGACAGGTAGCTTCGTGTGGATCTGTTTGAGGCAAGGTTATTCCAGCCTTGTTGATAGTCTCCTTTCATTCAGCAAAATTAAAAAGTAGAAGTCAAGAGCTTTTTGGTAGTGGTTCATTCCCTTGCAAAAGCTCTAATGGGCTTTAATAGGGAGGTTGTGTTCATCTTAAGCAACTGTGAAAACTCATGCAGTTTCTAACTGTTCAAGTGTTTGTGTGGGGTGGTAGATCTAATACTCTGATGCATTAGGGGTGGCATGATGTGCATTTGTAGAAATTGGCAGGAAGGGAAGACCAGCCTCTGTGGAACATTTTGAGGCCGTTCCTCATGCTTTTTCTACTGGGATCTGAAAAGCAAAGTTTTGTGCTTTGAAATTGCGTGGCTCTTGTTAGGTAGCTGGGCACTCCAAGATGACAAAAATGTGTTGGCAGATGTGTTGTCTTTGACAGGCTAGATTTTTTAAGAAGACTTCTGAATCAGTTGTTAGTAGGTTTATGTACAGGTATTACAAATTTGTCATTTTTTTCCCAAATTGCTGAAAATGGGAATAGAGCAAAAGAATTCCTGATTATATTACAGTAATTGATGGTACACAGTTGTTGTTCCTTTCCTATGTTCAGCAGTGTGTGGAACTATGTAAGTTAAATACATGGCAGTTTTTCATTCCATAGTACTCAGTTTTCTTGAGTAGCACATTGGAATGCCCTTAGAAGATGCCTGCAGCTCAGGTATTGTGAAGACTCTTCACTTCATACTGATCAAGCAGGTAAGTTAATTTCTACCAAATAATGTGGATATCATTGGATTTCTCTGCCTGGTGTGTTTGGGTTTTTTTAAAATAAGTTTTCTTTTTCCCTTGCCTAGGAGGCATTGAATACAAGCCCTACAGCTGCAGGCTAACAAAGTTGGTATTTAGTGAACTAAAAGCAAGATACCACTACTAGCAGATCAGTTTGAACACTTGTGTTTGTAATGCTTTCTTGGCACACAGGACAAAAGGAGAAAAATAGTTCTCTAGAGGTGGACTGGTGAGAAAATTGTTAGGGGAAAAAAAAAGCTGTCTTTTACATCTGTCCGTAACAGCAATGAAAGTAAAAGCTAGCTTATGTAAACTTGTTCTTTTGGTTTGTGGTAGGGGTTGTTTGTCATAGTAGATAATACCAGTATGACATTAATGTAATATTTTTGTGTTCCAATATGATCTAGTTTTGGATTGTTTTCGTAATTTTTTTTCTTAAATACATTATCAGGATGACATCTTGTTAAACTTTTTTTTGAGGTTATAATTTCTTCCCTATGTTGATCTAGAACTTGTATGGAGTGGCTTATTAGTGGTGGTGCAGGAAACCTCCCAGTTACAGTGTAAACCAAAAGAAAGCAAAATTAAGAAAGTTAATTGTCTTTTGTCCAAGTTTAGTGTTATATTTTTGTTAAGTAGCTGCCCACACTGATGCCCCAGCTTTCCTTTCACAGAGGAAGTGAGATGCAGTGTGACTCCCTCCATCTCTGATGTGCATTATTAAAATAACACTCATCCCTAAATTGTTCATTGACTGTAGTCTTTGGTGTCACTGAGACAGGTGGACTTTGGAGCAGGACAGGGAAAAACATCAGTGGGCATCTGCATTTTGTTCTGGTTTTGTCCAGTCACATCAAGCACTTACTCTATTAATTAGTGCTGCTACTGGTCTTTCTTTGTTTTGTCTTGACTGGCATCCTCTGCCATGTTGACATCATCTCTCCATTTTCACTAGATTGCAGGCTGGCTTTCTTGGGAGTTCACCTCACGTGCTGACAGAGTTTCTGTATGCCTTGTGGAACAGCACATCTTAGTTTTTTTTTCTTCTCTTCCTGGAACATCATCTAACCCAACAGTCATGTTTGTGTGGTGGAGCTTCTACTGGACAGTACAGGGTATCTCTGAAAAAAGGTTATCTGTATCATCTGTGAACTTGTTGAGCATTTACTCTAGCCCACTGAGTCATTAATCAAGACACTAAACAGTTGTGGACAGTTGATCCTGGAAGGCCACTGGTAGAGACTGCAGTGAACTGTTTCAGTCCAGCAGACCAGACAGTTCTCCACTCATCTCATCATCTACTTATCCAGCCTGTATATCTCCTAGATCAGGCTATAAGTTTGGCACAGTAGTTCTTAGTAAACCTATGTTGACTGTACTCAGTCATATTTTTGTCCCACTAATGGCTGAAAGTGGCTTCCTGGAGGATTTTTTCTATCTTCTTCCCGGGTAATGAAGTGAGGCTGTTGGGGCTCTTGTTCCCTGGATCTTCCTTCTTGAAGTTGTGTGTGATATTTGTCTTTCTCTAGTCATCAGGAATCTTTCCTGATCACCAAAACATTTTGAAGGTAATAGAGAGCTGCCTTGCAGTGGTCCTAACCAGCTCCTTTAGTACACCTGCTTGCATCTGGTCTGGTCTCATGAACCCGAGTGTCCCTGTGGCTAAAGTGCACCCTAACTCAATTCTCCTTGTTTGTGGGCGCTCACTTGCCACCACAGACTCTGTGAGGATGTTCAGGTACCTCAGAGGCCTGAGGAAACAAGATCTTCCTAGTGAAAACAGGAGCTAAAAGGACATTGATTACATAAGCCCAAGTTATTTGTCATGAGATCTCTTGGCCTGTTGAGCAGGCGACCTACATTTTCATTAGCCTTCCTTTTACAACCTGTTTGTTTTTTAGAAGCATTTCTTGTCATTCACATCATGCAACATTAGCTACTTCCTGTGAGTGCAAAGAATTTCCATTCACGAGAATGATGAAGTTCCTGCCAATAGAGAAGAGTTAAAATACATCATTTTTAAACTCAATTGTGAACAAAACAAAAAAAAACCAACATGGATATATAGAATGTCTGAAGTTGGAAAAAACACATAAGGATCATTGAGTCCAACTCCCTGCTCCTCACAGGTCTACCTAAAATTAATCCATGTAACTAAGAAGGTCTTCCACACGCTCCTTGAACTCTGACAGGCTTGGTACCATGACCCCTTCTCTGGGGAGCCTGTTCCAGTGACTGACCATCCTCAGCGACGAACAGGTTCCCTCTTATCCAGCCTGAACTTCCCCTGACACAGCTTCATTTCATTTCCTTGTGTGCTATCACTGATTACCAGAGAGAGATCAGCACCTTCTGTTCTACTGCCTTCTGTGAGGAAACTGTCACGCCACAGCATTCTCCTCTCCAAACCTGAACAAGTAAGTGACCTCAGCCGCTCCTTTTAAGTCTTGCTTTTGAGGCCTTTCACGGTCTTAGTCATCCTCCTCTGCACACACTCTTAATAGTTTGATGTCCTTCTTACATGGAGGTACCCACAGCTGCACACAGTGCTTGAGTGGGGCAGCAACAGTACAGAGTGGGACAATAACCTTCTTCAACATGTTTCATAGTACAATCTGTTCTGTAATTCCCATATTTTTTGTACCATAGTATTAAACTGTGAAACTGTTTTCTCTTGGCCATGTTTCTAATGCTTATCCGGTACCAAGTACTGCAATCCACCCAAGAATTTTTTTAAAACCCTTCAACTTTTGTGTCAGTCACATCTAACTCCCTAGTTTTACATTGCCTATTACTGTGACTGTTTACCACATCTAAGAAAGGCTGTCAAGATAAGCTAGATCTCTGCTCTGCTTAAACACAGTCAAGCTGAACCTTTGAGGGAACAGCAAAAGACTAGAACTTCATGCTTGATGTACTGATGCGTTCAGAGTGTGATTACATGGCTGTTTAAACTGACTTGTTTAAAGCTGTTGTCTCACCTTGCTTCATTAACACCAGCACCAGTGTCTTATTCTGCCAGCTGGCCTGATCCTATTGAGCTGTTGACTTGTGGAAGGGACTGAGAAGAGGAATTAATAAGGTTCCTGGTTTTTTGTCACTTAAGTGATTCATTGAGGGAGCAGACAAGTACCAGCTGCACGTGGTCTTGTGTGTTGGTATGGGTGCACGGAGCAGCACGGAGTCCCCAGGCAGGTGCAAAGAAGGAACTTTATTTACAAAAAAACCCGGCCTTTTTATGCTGTTCATTGACCATTAGTTTACATACTTTTTAGGCACAACAAACCCACTTTAACCAACCACTAAACACCACGGTGCAAACACACAGCATGCCTCACTTCCTTTATTCTAGCTGAGTCACACTCCCAGAGCCCTTCTCTGCTTCGCCTAAGTTACAGGCCAGAGCCATGATTTGACCAGGCCTTCCCTTACAAAGCTGTACCTATTTGCTACAGTCTTGGGTGCCCATCCTAAGCATGGACTTGTGCACCTTTTGACATATAGTTTGCAGCTGTAAGCTAACAGGAAACTTAAGAGTGCAGAAAGGAGGAAAAGAGTAAAAAGTACATAGAGCATGGCTGTACTGGAGAGCTCTTTCTGTGCTTTTGAAAAAAAAATCCTGCTGCAGAATTAGTAGCTTGCTGCGATATGCTCATTCCTGAATTTCCCTTTTATTTGTGTAGCCTTGGTTTAATATAGCCATATACATACCTACGAGCAGTATATGCTGCCGGTGTGACAGTGGCAATATAAAAGCAGGAATTTGCAGGGAAATCTGGTTGAAGTACATCTGACAGGCTGTGTGTTTCTGTGTCTGACTAATGGGGAGACAAAGAGCAGTTACTCACTGCAGAAGTTCCTGGCTCCAGCTGTGTACAGCACAGGGGTGTCCCTGGTCTCCCTTCACACCCAAACCTTGCCACCTGTACACATTACAGTCTTCCTTCACTTCTCTTGAAAGCAAAGACTGCTGCACATATGTATTTCTGGGATGTCAGCAGCCTGCAGAATGCGTTACTACAGGTGGGATGAACTCTCAAGTGTATGAGGCATTGCTCAGGACAAGAGAAAGAATGCTAAGGATTCAGGTGCCACGGTGTGTAAGCAGCCATAATAGAACAAGTTGTGACGTTTTCTGAAAGGCTTGTGTTTGCATGGAAATTGAAAGATGTGACTTGCTCACTAAACAGAGGATAGCCGCATAGTTTCATTAACTATTCTGTGTTGAGAAGAAACATGGATACTGTTTGTTGGAGAAGTTCATTCTCCTACCAGTGTGATGTGTTGGTTTTTAGGCAGGTGCAACCTTCTGTCTCTCTTGGTACTGTTTGACTGACGTGCTTTCCCTCTTACAACAGATCATGGTAGTGTCGGATGGCACATCTTTCTCTTCAGGACAGAGCCTTCTTTTCCCCAACCTTCCCAGTAACTCCATGTCTTCTTCTGAAGTGAAGAAGAAATCATCTCATGGGCCAAAGGTAAGATTTGTTTTGGTATAAAATATTTGAGTCAGTGGTGCTTTCCCTGGGAATTAATTGACAAAAAAAAGTATTTATAGATATTTTTGCAGTCCCATGGTAGAGTGCAGTGATAATAGGTGTTGACATTTCTTTATTGTGAATTTACTGTTCGCCATGTGAAAATAATGCAGAGCAAGGGTGTTTGTGAGAACAGGTGACAATGAAAGTACTGCTTTTCTGGGTTTTGTATATGCAGAATTGTTTTCCACTTTTCCCAGAAGGAATTCTAAAGGTCTGTCTTAGTATTAGGGGATTCTAGTAATGATATTGTGACCTACATAAATGAGAAGAATATGAGAAAATACTATAATAATAATTTAATTTGTTAAATATTTGTTGAGTACTTTTAAAGATAATTGTGTGGAGTGAAACTTGAAGCTTTGTTCTTTAGGATTTTTAATTTGATTTAAATTTCAGGGGTTAACTCTTTACTAGGTGTTTCAAAGACAGCAATGTGTCACGAGTCTCTAGGACATCAAATGGAATCCCTAACCTAGAACATGGTAAAAAGACATAGTCCATGGAATCTTTTGAGCAATACAAATAAGCTTTTCTGAAAGAGCAGGTAACTACTTCAGTTTGACAAGAGGAATTAATGGTGTGGGAGAATGAAGAGCATCTTGTTGTTTTTTCATAGAAGCATGTAGCACAGTGATTTGCTTCTTAAAGGAATTAGCATAATGGAGCCTTTTCTCCATGCTGTTAAATGATTTAGGTTTGATTTTCTTTTTTAGCATCTCGGCAACTTGAAATACGTTACTTCATCTTGCAGTGTAAGTACTGCAAGGGGCAGTACCCATTTTTATCAATAACTTTCATGTTCTATGTTTCAAATTAGAATGCTCAGCAGCAACGCTGTCTGCTTGAAATAATTCTTTTTTCAACTTTGCATGCCATTCACTGGAAACTTTAATAGTGGGAAGAGTTATATCAATACACTGTTTCTTGCCGTCAGTGTGAATATTCCATTTTTGTCCTCCTTTCAGCAATATTTGTCTCCTCCTGTCCAGCTTAAAACACACACTAATGAGTAACTGTTCTGGTATCTCACAGAGTTCTATATATCTGCCTTACTGAGGATCATCAGCTGTGTTTGAGGAATGGAAACATGAAGTAATCTTGTGTTTAGTATAAGAAAAAACAAGGTTTTTCCTTAAAAATCCTGCAAGCTGAGAACCCTTGAATATTTGTCTTTAGGGTTTTTGGAGATAATATTAGTGAGCCACAGTATTGTGATTCTAAAATGAAGCTTTAGTCTTGGAAATATAGAGGACAGGCAGAACTGGGTGAAACTGTTCTTTATGCGTTTTTTCAGAATATAAACATAGCTACAGATAACTTACTGTGCCTTTTTGTATTACGTAAATACAATGTATAGAATACAGAGAAACAGCTTGATGAGCATGGCTAGGACATTTATGTCTTCTGGAGTGAGCTGTAGTGTCAGCTGTAGTAGAGTGAGGTTTACTTTAAATAAAAAACCATAAGCTGCTATTATTTTTTGTGGCCAGGAGAAAAGAAAAAGTTTCATGCTCCCGCTTTTGGCTTTCTCTGTCAAACCAGTGAGCCTTATAATTCTCCATCTGCTTATAATTCTGATATCATTGGTCGTAGTAGTTTGGTGGGCTGGGTAAGCTGAAACGTGGAAAGGTTTGTAAGTGTGTGATACGGTAAGGATCTGTAAGAAACACTAGCAGCAGCAGCAGCTAAATTCATGTCCAGCATGCAGCCAGCAAGTGGAAGAGTACCAGAGTATTTGTGAAGGCATGAAAAATGTTGTGGATTTTTTCTCCCAAAATCATTTAACATTTTTATCCAATTATAAACACTTCTGTGTTTAGCAGAAATCTGAACTCCTGTGACCAAGAAATTCCGTTTTAGAAATAATTATCCTCTTTTCCTCATAAGAGCAGGAGGCACATTTGAGACCAATTCCAATCCGTTGGCTTAAGACAGACACATTATTTCCATAGGTCTTTTTATTACAATTGAAAATAATGCACGGTTTTCATGATTACTAATACTGAATTTGTACACTAAACCCAGAGTACAGTAGACAGGCATGGCCATACCAATGTGCTCAGTTTAATGACTTCATAAAATTTAATGAACTGCTTCTCCCTCACACCAACTGCTTCCTTTGCTAATTAGCTTCCTAATGTCTGTCAGCAACTGGAGAGTTTTGAAATGATTTCCAGAGGATACTGCTTATTCAACCAAATTGGGAATTACATTTTGTGGTGTGAAGTCATAATCCGACCCTGCAAGACATACAGGGAGCTCAGAATAATTTTCTGTCGTGTAGTTGCAGAAATATTTTATCTGCAAATGTGGTACTGGCTGGGTACCAGCTGTCATGGTCTTTTGTCTCTTAAATTTACAGGAAAATGTACGCTGTGCTTTAGTCTTCATTTTATAAGCTCATTAAGAAATACAGCAAACACATAGAAAATAAATGGGACTTAGTCTCCTTTGCCCAGATTAGTCTGTCAAGTGTATTCACTTACCACTCAAGTTGTAAGGTTTCATATAACATGTAACTCTTAATCCATGCACTTAGAACAAACAAAGAACCCAGGGCAAGAGCACTCATCCTTCCTGTCCCTGTGTGGGCATCCCCTGTATCACACTGGGAAGCACAAAAGCCTCAGCAGTCCAGCTGCTGATGGATTGATCCACTTCAAAAGCTTTTTACTTAGTAAACTGTTGTTTTATACCTTCCACCTTGGCATGTTTTTCTTTATACCGTTTCCATAAGTTACCAGATTGTGATGAAACCGACAAACCAAGATGATGGCTGCAGGAGTCGGCAATTTGCAGGTGAACATGGCTGCGTAACAAATGTTTAGCTCTTTCTGGCCACCTGTCCTGCCTGTGTGATGCTCTTGATACTCACAACATACATCAGGCCTTAGCACAAGCTGCGTTAACAGGAGCACAGTTTTTCTCTGTTGGTAAAACCTTAGATTTTGATCATGCTTCCTAACTTTTATTTTTAAAGATGTGTTAGTGATGCTCTATGAAAGTGGTTATATATCTTAAAGCACTGTGTGTATGTGGTATTACTTGACTTAAGAAAGAAAACAGCTGCAGGTATTTTACTATGTATATAATCTTCTGTTTTATTCTTCTGATGTTTGTTATGCAATTGTGGTGGTTTAAACAACTTTTTATTG